>NC_068447.1:12003328-12053328 GCF_023373465.1 Oncorhynchus keta
TCAGTAGGACTTATCCACTGATCCGTATCGGTAGGGCTTATCCACTGATCCGTATCAGTAGGGCTTATCCACTGATCCGTATCAGTAGGACTTATCCACTGATCCGTATCAGTAGGACTTATCCACTGATCCGTATCGGTAGGGCTTATCCACTGATCCGTATCAGTAGGACTTATCCACTGATCCGTATCAGTAGGGCTTATCCACTGGTCCGTATCAGTAGGACTTATCCACTGATCCGTATCGGTAGGACTTATCCACTGATCCGTATCAGTAGGACTTATCCACTGATCCGTATCAGTAGGGCTTATCCACTGATCCGTATCGGTAGGACTTATCCACTGATCCGTATCGGTATGGCTTATCCACTGGTCCGTATCAGTAGGGCTTATCCACTGATCCGCATCGGTAGGGCTTATCCACTGATCCGTATCAGTAGGACTTATCCACTGATCCGTATCGGTAGGACTTATCCACTGATCAGTATCGGTAGGACTTATCCACTGATCCGTATCAGTAGGGCTTATCCACTGGTCCGTATCAGTAGGACTTATCCACTGATCCGTATCGGTAGGACTTATCCACTGATCCGTATCAGTAGGACTTATCCACTGATCCGTATCAGTAGGGCTTATCCACTGATCCGCATCGGTAGGACTTATCCACTGATCCGTATCGGTATGGCTTATCCACTGGTCCGTATCAGTAGGACTTATCCACTGATCCGTATCGGTAGGACTTATCCACTGATCCGTATCGGTATGGCTTATCCACTGGTCCGTATCAGTAGGACTTATCCACTGATCCGTATCGGTAGGACTTATCCACTGATCCGCATCGGTAGGACTTATCCACTGATCCGCATCGGTAGGACTTATCCACTGATCCGTATCAGTAGGACTTATCCACTGATCCGTATCGGTAGGACTTATCCACTGATCCGTATCGGTAGGGCTTATCCACTGATCCGTATCAGTAGGACTTATCCACTGATCCGTATCGGTAGGGCTTATCCACTGATCCGTATCAGTAGGACTTATCCACTGATCCGTATCAGTAGGACTTATCCACTGATCCGTATCAGTAGGACTTATCCACTGATCCGTATCGGTAGGGCTTATCCACTGATCCGTATCGGTAGGACTTATCCACTGATCCGTATCAGTAGGACTTATCCACTGATCCGTATCGGTAGGACTTATCCACTGATCCGTATCGGTAGGGCTTATCCACTGACTGATCCGTATCGGTAGGGCTTATCCACTGATCCGTATCAGTAGGACTTATCCACTGATCCGCATCGATAGGGCTTATCCACTGATCCGTATCGGTAGGGCTTATCCACTGATCCGTATCGGTAGGGCTTATCCACTGATCCGTATCGGTAGGGCTTATCCACTGATCCGTATCAGTAGGACTTATCCACTGATCCGTATCGGTAGGACTTATCCACTGATCCGTATCGGTAGGACTTATCCACTGATCCGTATCAGTAGGACTTATCCACTGATCCGTATCGGTAGGACTTATCCACTGATCCGTATCGGTAGGACTTATCCACTGATCCGTATCGGTAGGGCTTATCCACTGATCCGTATCGGTAGGGCTTATCCACTGATCCGTATCAGTAGGACTTATCCACTGATCCGCATCGATAGGGGCTTATCCACTGATCCGCATCGGTAGGGCTTATCCACTGATCCGTATCGGTAGGGCTTATCCACTGATCCGTATCGGTAGGGCTTATCCACTGATCCGTATCAGTAGGACTTATCCACTGATCCGTATCGGTAGGGCTTATCCACTGATCCGTATCGGTAGGGCTTATCCACTGATCCGTATCGGTAGGACTTATCCACTGATCCGTATCAGTAGGGCTTATCCACTGATCCGTATCGGTAGGGCTTATCCACTGATCCGTATCAGTAGGACTTATCCACTGATCCGTATCGGTAGGACTTATCCACTGATCCGTATCGGTAGGGCTTATCCACTGATCTGTATCGGTAGGGCTAATCCACTAATCCGTATCGGTAGGGCTTATCCACTGATCCGTATCGGTAGGGCTTATCCACTGATCCGTATCGGTAGGGCTTATCCACTGATCCGTATCGGTAGGACTTATCCACTGATCCGTATCAGTAGGGCTTATCCACTGATCCGTATCGGTAGGGCTTATCCACTGATCCGTATCGGTAGGGCTTATCCACTGATCCGTATCGGTAGGGCTTATCCACTGATCCGTATCGGTAGGGCTTATCCACTGATCCGTATCAGTAGGACTTATCCACTGATATCGGTAGGGCTTATCCACTGATCCGTATAGGTAGGACTTATCCACTGATCCGTATCAGTAGGACTTATCCACTGATCCGTATCGGTAGGGCTTATCCACTGATCCGTATCGGTAGGACTTATCCACTGATCCGTATCAGTAGGACTTATCCACTGATCCGTATCGGTAGGGCTTATCCACTGATCCGTATCGGTAGGACTTATCCACTGATCCGTATCAGTAGGACTTATCCACTGATCCGTATCGGTAGGACTTATCCACTGATCCGTATCAGTAGGACTTATCCACTGATCCGTATCAGTAGGACTTATCCACTGATCCGTATCGGTAGGACTTATCCACTGATCCGTATCAGTAGGACTTATCCACTGATCCGTATCGGTAGGACTTATCCACTGATCCGTATCAGTAGGACTTATCCACTGATCCGTATCGGTAGGGCTTATCCACTGATCCGTATCGGTAGGGCTTATCCACTGATCCGTATCAGTAGGGACATATCCACTGATCCGCATCGATAGGGCTTATCCACTGATCCGTATCGGTAGGGCTTATCCACTGATCCGTATCGGTAGGGCTTATCCACTGATCCGTATCGGTAGGGCTTATCCACTGATCCGCATCAGCAGGACTTATCCACTGATCCGTATCGGTAGGGCTTATCCACTGATCCGTATCGGTAGGGCTTATCCACTAATCCGCATCGGTAGGGCTTATCCACTGATCCGCATCGGTAGGGCTTATCCACTGATCCGTATCGGTAGGACTTATCCACTGATCCGTATCAGTAGGACTTATCCACTGATCCGCATCGGTAGGGCTTATCCACTGATCCGTATCAGTAGGACTTATCCACTGATCCGCATCGGTAGGACTTATCCACTGATCCGTATCGTAGGGCTTATCCACTGATCCGCATCGGTAGGGCTAATCCACTGATCCGTATCGGTAGGGCTAATACACTGATCTGTATCGGTAGGGCTTATACACTGATCCGTATCGGTAGGGCTTATCCACTGATCCGTATCGGTAGGGCTTATCCACTGATCCGTATCGGTAGGGCTTATCCACTGATCCGTATCGGTAGGACTTATCCACTGATCCGTATCAGTAGGGCTTATCCACTGATCCGTATCGGTAGGGCTTATCCACTGATCCATATCAGTAGGACTTATCCACTGATCCGTATCAGTAGGACTTATCCACTGATCCGTATCAGTAGGACTTATACACTGATCCGTATCAGTAGGGCTTATCCACTGATCCGTATCGGTAGGGCTTATCCACTGATCCGTATCGGTAGGGCTTATACACTGATCCATATCGGTAGGGCTTATACACTGATCCGTATCGGTAGGGCTTATCCACTGATCCGTATCGGTAGGGCTTATCCACTGATCCGTATCGGTAGGGCTTATCCACTGATCCGTATCGGTAGGGCTTATCCACTGATCCATATCGGTAGGACTTATCCACTGATCCGTATCAGTAGGGCTTATCCACTGATCCGTATCGGTAGGGCTTATCCACTGGTCCGTATCAGTAGGACTTATCCACTTGTCCGTATCGGTAGGGACTTATCCACTGATCCGTATCAGTAGGACTTATCCACTGATCCGTATCGGTAGGACTTATCCACTGATCCGTATCGGTAGGACTTATCCACTGATCCGTATCGGTAGGACTTATCCACTGATCCGTATCAGTAGGGCTTATCCACTGATCCGTATCGGTAGGACTTATCCACTGATCCGTATCGGTAGGGATTTATCCACTGGTCCGTATCAGTAGGGACTTATCCACTGATCCGTATCAGTAGGACTTATCCACTGGTCCGTATCGGTAGGACTTATCCACTGATCCGTATCAGTAGGACTTATCCACTGATCCGTATCAGTAGGACTTATCCACTGATCCGCATCGGTAGGACTTATCCACTGATCCGTATCGGTAGGGCTTATCCACTGATCCGTATCAGTAGGGCTTATCCACTGATCCGTATCGGTAGGACTTATCCACTGATCCGTATCGGTAGGGCTTATCCACTGATCCGTATCGGTAGGACTTATCCACTGATCCGTATCGGTAGGACTTATCCACTGATCCGTATCGGTAGGGCTTATCCACTGATCCGTATCAGTAGGGCTTATCCACTGATCCGTATCGGTAGGACTTATCCACTGATCCGTATCAGTAGGACTTATCCACTGATCCGTATCGGTAGGACTTATCCACTGATCCGTATCAGTAGGACTTATCCACTGATCCGTATCGGTAGGACTTATCCACTGATCCGTATCGGTAGGGCTTATCCACTGATCCGTATCGGTAGGACTTATCCACTGATCCGTATCAGTAGGGCTTATCCACTGATCCGTATCGGTAGGACTTATCCACTGATCCGTATCGGTAGGGCTTATCCACTGATCCGTATCGGTAGGACTTATCCACTGATCCGTATCAGTAGGACTTATCCACTGATCCGTATCGGTAGGACTTATCCACTGATCCGTATCGGTAGGGCTTATCCACTGATCCGTATCGGTAGGACTTATCCACTGATCCGTATCGGTAGGGCTTATCCACTGATCCGTATCGGTAGGGCTTATCCACTAATCCGTATCGGTAGGGCTTATCCACTGATCCGTATCGGTAGGGCTTATCCACTGATCCGTATCGGTAGGACTTATCCACTGATCCGTATCAGTAGGACTTATCCACTGATCCGTATCGGTAGGGCTTATCCACTGATCCGTATCAGTAGGACTTATCCACTGATCCGTATCGGTAGGACTTATCCACTGATCCGTATCGGTAGGGCTTATCCACTGATCCGTATCGGTAGGGCTAATCCACTGATCCGTATCGGTAGGGCTTATCCACTGATCCGAATCGGTAGGGCTTATACACTGATCCGTATCGGTAGGGCTTATACACTGATCCGTATCGGTAGGGCTTATCCACTGATCCGTATCGGTAGGGCTTATCCACTGATCCGTATCGGTAGGGCTTATCCACTGATCCGTATCAGTAGGGCTTATCCACTGATCCGTATCGGTAGGGCTTATCCACTGATCCGTATCAGTAGGACTTATCCACTGATCCGTATCAGTAGGACTTATCCACTGATCCGTATCAGTAGGACTTATCCACTGATCCGTATCAGTAGGGCTTATCCACTGATCCGTATCGGTAGGGCTTATCCACTGATCCGTATCGGTAGGGCTTATACACTGATCCGTATCGGTAGGGCTTATCCACTGATCCGTATCGGTAGGGCTTATCCACTGATCCGTATCGGTAGGGCTTATCCACTGATCCGTATCGGTAGGACTTATCCACTGATCCGTATCGGTAGGGCTTATCCACTGATCCGTATCAGTAGGACTTATCCACTGATCCGTATCAGTAGGACTTATCCACTGATCCGTATCAGTAGGGCTTATCCACTGATCCGTATCAGTAGGACTTATCCACTTGTCCGTATCGGTAGGACTTATCCACTGATCCGTATCAGTAGGACTTATCCACTGATCCGTATCGGTAGGACTTATCCACTGATCCGTATCGGTAGGGACTTATCCACTGATCCGTATCGGTAGGACTTATCCACTGATCCGTATCAGTAGGGCTTATCCACTGATCCGCATCGGTAGGACTTATCCACTGATCCGTATCGGTAGGATTTATCCACTGGTCCGTATCAGTAGGACTTATCCACTGATCCGTATCAGTAGGACTTATCCACTGGTCCGTATCGGTAGGACTTATCCACTGATCCGTATCAGTAGGGACTTATCCACTGATCCGTATCAGTAGGACTTATCCACTGATCCGCATCGGTAGGACTTATCCACTGATCCGTATCGGTAGGGCTTATCCACTGATCCGTATCAGTAGGGCTTATCCACTGATCCGTATCGGTAGGGACTTATCCACTGATCCGTATCGGTAGGGCTTATCCACTGATCCGTATCAGTAGGATTTATCCACTGATCCGTATCGGCAGGATTTATCCACTGATCCGCATCGGTAGGGCTTATCCACTGATCCGCATCAGTAGGGCTTATCCACTGATCCGTATCGGTAGGGACTTATCCACTGATCCGCATCAGTAGGACTTATCCACTGATCCGTATCGGTAGGACTTATCCACTGATCCGTATCAGTAGGACTTATCCACTGATCCGCATCGGTAGGACTTATCCACTGATCCGTATCGGTAGGGCTTATCCACTGATCCGTATCAGTAGGACTTATCCACTGATCCGTATCAGTAGGACTTATCCACTGATCCGTATCGGTAGGACTTATCCACTGATCCGTATCGGTAGGGCTTATCCACTGATCCGTATCGGTAGGACTTATCCACTGATCCGTATCAGTAGGACTTATCCACTGATCCGTATCGGTAGGACTTATCCACTGATCCGTATCAGTAGGGCTTATCCACTGATCCGTATCAGTAGGACTTATCCACTGATCCGTATCGGTAGGGCTTATCCACTGATCCGTATCGGTAGGGCTTATCCACTGATCCGTATCGGTAGGACTTATCCACTGATCCGTATCGGTAGGGCTTATCCACTGATCCGTATCAGTAGGACTTATCCACTGATCCGTATCGGTAGGACTTATCCACTGATCCGTATCGGTAGGGCTTATCCACTGATCCGTATCAGTAGGGCTTATCCACTGATCCGTATCGGTAGGACTTATCCACTGATCCGTATCGGTAGGACTTATCCACTGATCCGTATCAGTAGGACTTATCCACAATCCGTATCGGTAGGACTTATCCACTGATCCGTATCGGTAGGACTTATCCACTGATCCGTATCGGTAGGGCTTATCCACTGATCCGTATCGGTAGGGCTTATCCACTGAGCCGTATCAGTAGGACATATCCACTGATCCGTATCGATAGGGCTTATCCACTGATCCGTATCGGTAGGGCTTATCCACTGATCCGTATCGGTAGGGCTTATCCACTGATCCGTATCGGTAGGGCTTATCCACTGATCCGTATCAGTAGGACTTATCCACTGATCCGTATCGGTAGGGCTTATCCACTGATCCGTATCGGTAGGGCTTATCCACTGATCCGTATCGGTAGGGCTTATCCACTGATCCGTATCGGTAGGACTTATCCACTGATCCGTATCAGTAGGACTTATCCACTGATCCGTATCGGTAGGGCTTATCCACTGATCCGTATCAGTAGGACTTATCCACTGATCCGTATCGGTAGGACTTATCCACTGATCCGTATCGGTAGGGCTTATCCACTGATCCGTATCGGTAGGGCTTATCCACTGATCTGTATCGGTAGGGCTAATCCACTAATCCGTATCGGTAGGGCTTATCCACTGATCCGAATCGGTAGGGCTAATACACTGATCTGTATCGGTAGGGCTTATACACTGATCCGTATCGGTAGGGCTTATCCACTGATCCGCATCGGTAGGGCTTATCCACTGATCCGTATCAGTAGGACTTATCCACTGATCCGTATCAGTAGGGCTTATCCACTGATCCGTATCAGTAGGGCTTATCCACTGATCCGTATCAGTAGGACTTATCCACTGATCCGTATCAGTAGGACTTATCCACTGATCCGTATCAGTAGGACTTATCCACTGATCCGTATCAGTAGGGCTTATCCACTGATCCGTATCAGTAGGACTTATCCACTGATCCGTATCAGTAGGACTTATCCACTGATCCGTATCAGTAGGGCTTATCCACTGATCCGTATCGGTAGGGCTTATCCACTGATCCGTATCGGTAGGGCTTATCCACTGATCCGTATCGGTAGGGCTTATCCACTGATCCGTATCGGTAGGGCTTATCCACTGATCCGTATCGGTAGGACTTATCCACTGATCCGTATCGGTAGGGCTTATCCACTGATCCGTATCGGTAGGGCTTATCCACTGATCCGTATCGGTAGGACTTATCCACTGATCCGTATCGGTAGGGCTTATCCACTGGTCCGTATCAGTAGGACTTATCCACTTGTCCGTATCGGTAGGACTTATCCACTGATCCGTATCGGTAGGACTTATCCACTGATCCGTATCAGTAGGACTTATCCACTGATCCGTATCGGTAGGACTTATCCACTGATCCGTATCGGTAGGACTTATCCACTGATCCGTATCAGTAGGGCTTATCCACTGATCCGTATCGGTAGGACTTATCCACTGATCCGTATCAGTAGGACTTATCCACTGATCCGTATCAGTAGGACTTATCCACTGATCCGTATCAGTAGGACTTATCCACTGATCCGTATCGGTAGGACTTATCCACTGATCCGTATCAGTAGGACTTATCCACTGATCCGTATCAGTAGGACTTATCCACTGATCCGTATCGGTAGGACTTATCCACTGATCCGTATCGGTAGGGCTTATCCACTGATCCGTATCAGTAGGACTTATCCACTGATCCGTATCGGTAGGACTTATCCACTGATCCGTATCGGTAGGGCTTATCCACTGATCCGTATCAGTAGGACTTATCCACTGATCCGTATCGGTAGGACTTATCCACTGATCCGTATCGGTAGGACTTATCCACTGATCCGTATCAGTAGGACTTATCCACTGATCCGTATCGGTAGGACTTATCCACTGATCCGTATCGGTAGGACTTATCCACTGATCCGTATCAGTAGGACTTATCCACTGATCCGTATCAGTAGGACTTATCCACTGATCCGTATCGGTAGGGCTTATCCACTGATCCGTATCGGTAGGACTTATCCACTGATCCGTATCAGTAGGACTTATCCACTGGTCCGTATCAGTAGGGCTTATCCACTGGTCCGTATCAGTAGGGCTTATCCACTGATCCGTATCAGTAGGACTTATCCAGTGTGACAAATGGAAACCATCAGGAGATCAAATTCAAGGCTAGGACATGTTTTTGATACCGTTTGATGATTGTTCACACGATTTTATCTTTTTTTTTATTGTGTCTGTAAATTAACAATTTTTTATTGGTTTTATGTGAAAAAGAGTGAGACATTTCGTTTCATATTATGCAACACTAATCAGGGGTTTTCTGACTGCATCATAACATCAAGGTTTCATCGTCATCCGGAAAAACGAAAGTGAAGCTTCTCTCAATGTTTTGGCTCTTTTTTTATGTTTTAATTTTTATTTATTTTTGACATTTTCTTGTAAAGTGTGTTGAGGCGTGTAAAATGTACTGTAAATAAAATGCTATTTGACTTGACACATTACTTAGCATTCACAAACGTCTGACAAACAGTGGTGTCAGGGTCAAATCAGTCCTGTGACCAAGCCCAGTGAAAGAGGTGACATAATTTGTGTCGTGTAGGAAATAGTGCCGCCATGTCCAGTTGGCAGATTTATATTGAGGATAGTCTACATGCTGGTAATAAAGGTACCCTGTCGTCTTTGTCAAAACAGGCTGTAAAAAATGTGTAAAATAGAACAGAATGTTTCATGACTAGACATTAATCCCCCCGCCAAAAAAAAAAGAAATGCTGAGAATGTAATCACTTATCGTGAGGTCAATATCCCATTACACATGATAGTAGATACGTACACTTTAGTGATTATCATGGGCCATGGTCCCAACTTGATGGTCTCTGATAGGCTCTCTAAAATTCTGTTTCCTTAAAGACATTCAACCAAATACACACACCTACTAATACTAGTTTACAAACTCACAGATATATTACGCATCTTGAACAAGCCAAAAGTTGAAAGTGCATTTCTCATGTGAGCAGGATGGAACTCTGTAGTTAAACAACACATCATCTACGACCTGAGTTTTCACGTACAAAATGTCTGTATTACTACAGCTGTGTGGTTTTAAAGAGAGGACATATTGAGCTACATTCTGTAGCCAAATGTGATGCAATGATCATTTTAATATTTCCAATAAATGACATGCTTTGTTGAAGTACATTGATATGGTGATATCCACTCTGTGGGTAAAAAAAAAAAACATATGACATTGCATTTAACTGTAAAAAGTGTTTATTGATAAAATGAGTCACCGCACTCTTAGAAAAACAGGGTTCCAAAGGGTTCTTCGGCTGTCCCCATAGGATAACCCTTTTTGCGTTCCAGGTAGAACCCTCTGTGGAAAGGGTTCTACAAGGAACTCAAAAGGATTCTACCTAGAACCAAAAGGGTTATTCAAAGGGTTCTCCTATGGGGACAGCCAAATAACCCTTTTAGGTTCTAGATATCACATTTTTGTTCTAAGAGTGTGCCATCAAATCACAGCTGTATCTTTCGTGCTGTAGCTTACCCAAAACCCACTCAGCTAGCTTTAGAGGGACCAGTGAAAAATGCCATTTGGGTTGTTTAATGCTGCCATTGGTCCAGACCATTAGACAACTACTGCTCTAGGTTGTATCGTACTGCCATTGGTCTTGCCATTGGTCCAGACCATTAGACAACTACTGCTCTAGGTTGTATCGTACTGCCATTGGTCCAGACCATTAGACAACTACTGCTCTAGGTTGTATCGTACTGCCATTGGTCTTGCCATAGGTCCAGACCATTAGACAACTACTGCTCTAGTTTGTATCGTACTGCCATTGGTCTTGCCATAGGTCCAGACCATTAGACAACTACTTCTCTAGGTTGCATCGTACTGCCATTGGTCCAGACCATTAGACAACTACTATACACAGGTACAAATATACACAGGCAGTTAGGAAAGCCAAGGCTAGCTTTTTCAAACAGAAATTTTCATCCTGTAGTACAAACTCAAAAAAGTTTTGGGACACTGTAAAGTCCATGGATTAAGAGCACCTCCTCCCAGATACCCACTGCACTGAGGCTAGAAAACACTGTCACCACCAATAAATCCACTATAATTGAGAATTTCAATAAGCATTTCTCTACGGCTGGCCATGCTTTCCACCTGGCTACCCCGGTCAACAGCTCTGCACCCTGCACAGCAACCCGCCAAAGCCCCCACCATTTCTCCTTCACCCAAATCCAGATAGCCGATGTTCTGAAAGTGCTGCAAAATCTGGACCCCTACAAATCAGCCGGGCTAGACAATATGGACCCTCTCTTTCTAAAGTTATCTGCCAAAATTGTTGCGAACCCTATTACTAGCCTGTTCAACCTCTCTTTCGTATCACCTGAGATTCCCAAAGATTGGAAAGCTGCCGCGGTCATCCACCTCTTCAAAGGGGGTGACACTCTAGACCCAAACAGCTACAGACCTATATCTATCCTACCCTGTTTTTCTAAGGTCTTCGAAAGCCAAGTTAACCAACAGATTACCGACCATTTCGAATCCCACCGTACCTTCTCCGCTATGCAATCTGGTTACCTAGCTGGTCATGGGTGCACCTCAGCCACGCTCAAGGTCCTAAACGATATCATAACCGCCATCGATAAAAGACAATACTGTGCAGCTGTATTCATCGACCTGGCCAAGGCTTTCGACTCTGTCAGTCACCACATTCTTATTGGCAGACTCGACAGCCTTGGTTTCTCAAATGATTACCTCGCCTGGTTTACCAACTACTTCTCTGATAGAGTTCAGTGTGTCAAATCGGAGGGCCTGTTGTCCGGACCTCTGGCAGCCTCTTTATGGGGGTGACACAGGGTTCAATTCTCTCTTCTCTGTATACATCAATGATGTCGCTCTTGCTGGTGGTGATTCTCTGATCCACCTCTACGCAGACGACACCATTCTGTATACCTCTGGCCCTTCTTTGGACACTGTGTTAACTAACCTCCAGACGAGCTTCAATGCCATACAACTCTCCTTCCGTGGCCTCCAACTGCTCTTAAATGCAAGTAAAAATGCATGCTATTCAATCGATCACTGCCCGCATCACTACTTTGGACGGCTCTGACTTACGTGAACAACTACAAATACCTAGGTGTCTGGTTAGACTGTAAACTCTCCTTCCAGACTCACATCAAGCATCTCCAATCCAAAATTAAATCTAGAATCGGCTTCCTATATCGCAACAAAGCATCCTTCACTCATGCTGCCAAACATACCCTCGTAAAACTGACCATCCTACCGATCCTCGACTTCGGCGATGTCATCTATAAAATAGCTTCCAACACTCTACTCAACAAATTGGATGCAGTCTATCACAGTGCCATCTGTTTTGTCACCAAAGCCCTATATAATACCCACCACTGCGACCTGTACACTCTCGTTGGTTGGCCCTCGTTTCATACTCATTGCAAAACCCACTGGCTACAGGTTATCTACAAGTCTGCTAGATGAAGCCCCGCCTTATCTCAGCTCACTGGTCACCATAGCAGCACCCACCCGTAGCACACGCTCCAGCAGGTATAGCTCACTGGTCACCCGCAAAGTCAATTCCTCCTTTGGTCACCTTTCCTTCCAGTTCTCTGCTGCCAATGACTGGAACAAACTGCAAAAATCACTGAAGCTGGAGACTCATATCTCCCTCACTAGCTTTAAGCACCAGCTGTCAGAGCAGCTCACAGATCACTGCACCTGTACATAGTCCATCTGTAAACAGCCCATCTATCTACCTCATCCCCAAACTGTATTTATTTATTTATCTTTCTCCTTTGCACCCCAGTATCTCTACTTGCACATTCCTTTTCTGCCGATCTACCATTCCAGTGTTTAATTGCTATATTGTAATTACTTCGCCACCATGGCCTATTTATTGCCTTAACTTACCTCATTTGCACTCACTGTATATAGACTTTTTGTTTTCTTTTTTTTCTACTGTATTATTGACTGTATGTTTTGTTTATTCCATGTGTTGTAACTCTGTGTTGTTGTATGTGTCGAATTGCTATGCTTCATCTTGGCCAGGTCGCAGTTGCAAATGAGAACTTGTTCTCAACTAGCCTACCTGGTTAAATAAAGGTGAAATAAAAATAAATCAATAAACTACTGCTCTAGGTTGTATTGTACTGTCATTGGTCCAGACATTAGACAACTACTACTCTAGGTTGTATTGTACTGTCATTGGTCCAGACATTAGACAACTACTACTACTGTCATTGGTCCAGACATTAGACAACTACTACTCTAGGTTGTATTGTACTGTCATTGGTCCAGACCATTAGACAACTACTGCTTTAGGTTGTATTGTACTGTCATTGGTCCAGACATTAGACAACTACTACTCTAGGTTGTATTGTACTGTCATTGGTCCAGACATTAGACAACTACTACTCTAGGTTGTATTGTACTGTCATTGGTCCAGACCATTAGACAACTACTACTCTAGGTTGTACTGTACTGTCATTGGTCCAGACATTAGACAACTACTACTCTAGGTTGTACTGTACTGTCATTGGTCCAGACATTAGACAGTAGACAGCTACTACTCTAGGTTGTATTGTACTGTCATTGGTCCAGACATTAGACAGCTACTACTCTAGGTTGTACTGTACTGTCATTGGTCCAGACATTAGACAACTACTACTCTAGGTTGTATTGTACTGTCATTGGTCCAGACCATTAGACAACTACTACTCTAGGTTGTATTGTACTGTCATTGGTCCAGACATTAGACAACTACTACTCTAGGTTGTACTGTACTGTCATTGGTCCAGACATTAGACAACTACTACTCTAGGTTGTATTGTACTGTCATTGGTCCAGACCATTAGACAACTACTACTCTAGGTTGTATTGTACTGTCATTGGTCCAGACCATTAGACAACTACTACTCTAGGTTGTATTGTACTGTCATTGGTCCAGACCATTAGACAGCTACTACTCTAGGTTGTTTCCAGGAACATGTGTGGAGAACAAGACGTAGTCAAACTCTTCAATCACTCATACACACCTTATCTCACTGTGTCATTATACTGTAGTGACCGACAGCAGTGGGCTGTGACAGAGGATGTTGTCCCCCTCCCCCACACGGGTGCCGTGGGTCAGCAGCTCCTCTACTGTGGTCCAGTCATCCAGCAGTGTATGGTTCCTCAGACGGCTCTGCTTCCTGTGGCTGAGCTCCAGCACTGTGCTGCAGCCTCCTCCAGGGCCCTCTGCACCTCCTTGCCCCCCTGCACCCCCTGTTCCTCCAGCCCCGTCCTCTGCTGCTCCCTCAGGCCCACCACGGCTCAGCTTCCTCTGCCTTTGCTCCCGGGCCAACGCCAGGTGGCGCCGGCGCTCCGTCCTACTCCAGTAGCGGCCTGCCCAGACATCCCCACGGGCCTCCTCGTCCGTGGTGACCTCACTGCGCTCGTCAGCCAGCCGGGAGGCCCTGGCCTTCAGGAGCTGGTTCCTCACTGCCCGGGGGTTCCCAGAAAGACCCTTCCTGGAGCGGGCAGAGAGCCCGTCCAGCGTGCTGTAGAGGGGGCCGCAGGGGCCGTCTGCTTGGGGCCAGTCCCCACCTATTTGAGGATGTCCCAGTGTTGCAAACTGACGCCAGTCTGCTAGCTGCTTCCCAGGCTGTTTCCTTGAGGGACTCTTGGAAAGACACTGTTTCTGACTGTTATAGTCCTCACTCGCCATACTGCCTCTGTTGTCCTCCACATATAGGCCTTGCCAGGGGCCTTCCACATGGCTGCTCTGATGCTTCCTCTTCTCAATGATGTCTGTGTTGAACCCCCTGTTGTATTGTCCTGTGCCAGAGTTCTCAGTGGGTACGGCTAGGTGGTTTGGGTTGCTGGGCAGTTGTCTGTCTATGTGTCTATATATCTCTATGGCATTGTTCCCAGAGGGCAGGGCAGGGTGACTGGCTCGTCTCCTGTCTGATAAGTCATGCACAGTGTGGCTGCGGCTTGGGAGGTCCTCGGAGGAGTGCTGGTTCAGCATCAGCGCTCTCCTCTGGCAGGGTTCAGTACGGCAGCTGGAGGCAGTAGACCTGGTGCCATGCCTGGTCTGCTGGGGGCTCATGGCTTTGCGGACCTGAATGGAGCTACCACCCATGGTGCACTGGTGGCTCATGAAAGTGTGAGCTCCATCTGGAGCCCTGCCTGTCTGGAGGTCACAGGTCAGGGTCTCAGGGATGGACTCCAGGTCCCAGCGAGACTTTGATCTCTTGTCCCGTGGAACCACGCGGCTCCGGTAGTTGTGGATCCTCCCATCTATAATCTTCTGGAAGTGGCGGAACTCCCGTGTGCTGACGCTGTGGAATCCAGAGTCACTGACCTCTGAGGAGAGGAGGGACTCAGAGGAGGGAGAGCTGCCCCGGCTGGTGTGTCCTGGTGGGGAGGACATAGGGGCCTCTACCCCCTCCTCTGTCTCTGGGTCAGACGGGTCCCCCTGGTGGAGGCTGCCGTCGGTGCAGCCCAGGCCGCTGTCAAGCTCGTGCAGGGGCAGGTAGCCCATAGGCCTGTCCAGCCAGTGGCCCTCATACTCGCTCTGAAATAGAGAGGATGGAAGACACAATGAATGCCATTGGTTGTTGTTGCTGTTCATTTTAGGACATATGTGTATATGACTATCATTGTTTTTTATAGTTAGTTGAATGTCTTAGACAAATTACGTATCTTTGAACACATGGTTTATCTACAGTACCTGGCTCAGGAAGCTGCTAGGCTCATCATTATCAGTGTTACAGCAACCAATCAGGCAGCGCTCTGGATCCTAAAACAGTATAGGTAGGTGAACATAAGGAGTGAATTAGATAGATATCAGGGGCCACAAGTCTTAAATAGATATCAGGGACCACAAGTCTTAGATAGATATCAGGGGCCACAAGTCTTAGATATCAGGGACCACAAGTCTTCGTTATCAGGGACCACAAGTCTTAGACATCAGGGACCACAAGTCTTAGATAGATATTAGGGGCCACAAGTCTTAGATGGATATCAGGGGCCACAAGTCTTAGACAGATATCAGGGACCACAAGTCTTAGATAGATATCAGGGGCCACAAGTCTTAGATAGATATCAGGAACCACAAGTCTTAGATAGATACCAGGGACTACACGTCTTAGATAGATACCAGGGACCACAACTCTTGGATAGATATCAGGGACCACAAGTCTTAGATATCAGGGACCACAAGTCTTTGATATCAGGGACCACAAGTCTTAGATATCAGAGACCACAAATATTAGATAGCTACCAGGGACCACAAGTCTTCGATATCAGGGACCACAAGTCTTAGATAGATATCAGGGGCCACAAGTCTTAGATAGATATCAGGGGCCACAAGTCTTAGATAGATATCAGGGGCCACAAGTCTTAGATATATATCAGGGACCACAAGTCTTAGATATATATCAGGGACCACAAGTCTTAGATAGATATCAGGGGCCACAAGTCTTAGATATATATCAGGGGCCACAAGTCTTAGATAGATATCAGGGACCACAAGTCTTAGATATCAGGGACCACAAGTCTTAGATATCAGAGACCACAAATATTAGATAGCTACCAGGGACCACAAGTCTTCGATATCAGGGACCACAAGTCTTCGATATCAGGGACCACAAGTCTTAGATAGATATCAGGGGCCACAAGTCTTAGATAGATATCAGGGGCCACAAGTCTTAGATAGATCTCAGGGACCACAAGTCTTAGATATCAGGGACCACGTCTTAGATAGATATCAGGGGCCACAAGAATTAGATATATACCAGGGACCATGTTTTTGATAGATATCAGGGACCACAAGTCAGGGACCACAAGTCTAAGCTACTGAATATAGCAGGGACAACAATTAAAATGTTTTAAAAATGTATGTACTGTGTATATACAGTGCATTCGGAAAGTATTCAGGACCCTTTGCCTTTTCCACATTTTGTTAAGTTACAGACTTATTAAAAACAAAATCTCATCAATCTACACAAGCTATACCTGTATTTGGGAAGTTTCTCATATACTTCTCTGCAGATCCTCTCAAGCTCTGTTGGGTTGGCTGGGGAGAGTCGATTCACAGCTATTTTCAGGTCTTTCCAGAGATGTTCAATCAGGTTCAAGTCCGGGCTCTGGCTGGGCCAATCAAGGACATGCAGAGACTTCATTCAGAGACACTCCTGCATTGTATTGGTTGTGTGCTTAGGGTCGTTGTCCTGTTGGAAGGTGAACATTCACCCCAGTCTGAAGTCCTGAACACTCTGGAGCAGGTTTTCATCAAGCATCTCTCTGTACTTTGCTCGTTCACCTTTCCCTTGATCCTGACTAGTCTCCCAGTCCCTGCCATTAAAAAACATTCCCAGAGCATGATGCTGCCACCACCATGCTTCCCCGTGGGGATGGTGCCAGGTTTCCTCCAGACGTGTTGCTTGGCACTCAGGCCAAAGAGTTCAATCTTGGTTTCATCAGACCAGAGAATCTTGTTTCTCATCGTCTGAGAGTCTTTAGCTGCCTTTTGGAAAACTCCAAGCAGGCTTTCATGTGCCTTTTACTGAGGATTGGCTTCCATCTGGTCAATCTACCATAAAGGCCTGATTGGTAGAGTGCTGCAAAGATGGTTGTCCTTCTGGAAGATTCTCCCATCTCCACAGAGGAACTCTGGAGCTCTGTCAGAGTGACCATCGGGTTCTTGGTCACCTCCCTGACCATGGCTCTTCTCCCCCGATTGCTCAGTTTAGCCGGGCAGACAGCTCTAGGAAGAGTCTTGGTGGTTCCAAACTTCTTCCATTTAAGAATGATGGAGGCCACTGTGTTCTGGGGCGCTTCAGTGCTGCATACATTTTTTGGTACCCTTCCCCAGATCTGTACCTCGACACAATCCTGTCTCGGAGCTCTACGGACAATTCCTTCAACCTCAAGGCTTGGTTGTTGCTCTGAGACGCACTGTCAACTGTGGGACCTTATATAGACAGGTGTGTGCCTTTCAAAATCATGTCCAATCAATTGAATTTACCACAGGTGGACTCCAATCAAGTTGTAGAAACATCTCAAGGATGATCAATGGAAACAGGATGCACCTGAGCTCAATTTCGAGTTTCATAGCAAAGGGCCTGAATACTTATGTAAATAAGGTATTTCTGTATTGCAAACACTTCAAAAAATGTGTTTTCGCTTTGTTGTTATGGGGTACTGTGTGTAGATTGATGCAGATTCTTTTTGCGTTTAATCAATTTTAGAACAAAGCTGTAAAGTAACAAAATGTGGAAAAAGTCAAGGGGTCTGAATACTTTCTGAATGCAATGTATGTATTTCATTTTAACTGACAAATAAAATCAATCAATCATGTACAAAAGCTAGGCTATACTAACATGAAAGCATATAGAATTACTCACGTCAACATACTCTATCCTGTTAAGGTCCTCCAGATTGTAGGCAACACCGGAGAGGTATCCATTGGCTGCGTACATTTCTGGTGGGAGGGGCATGTCATCGTAGTAAGGTCTGGGGAGAATGAGGTCATCACATATGACAACATAGCTTTCACCCCATAGGCATTTCAAGCTGTAATTACTATGTTTTAAACGTTATGTCAGTTCCAGTCAGTGGTTCCATTCAATTCTAATACCACTTCTGTATAATACATCTCACGGCTATACTCTAAATCAGCTATTCTCAACCGGTGTGTAATGACCCAAAGTTTGGTCGCAGGAGGTTTGAATGGGTCACTGGTCGCTGGTGCAAATACAGCATCAGTCAAAAGTATGGATACACATCCTCATTCAAGGGTTTTTCTTTATTTTCACTATTTTGTTTACATTGTAGAATAATATTGAAGACATCAAAACATGAACCCACACTTTCAAATGATCCATTTTTTTTAATTATTTTTTTTTACCTTTATTTAACCAGGCAAGTCAGTTAAGAACAAATTCTTATTAGGTAATAAGCTTCAAGATATCAGAGCAGATATCAGAGCACAAATCAGAATTGGGTCTAGCAACAGTAGATGGGCCACGGTGTACATGCACATTTCCAGATATAATCAATCAGGGCACGGCAGAGGACAGGGAGAGATCTGCAGTGTTGATTTATAGCATTTCAATGTGCATTAGATGACAACAAGATCATATTTTACAGCAATTTCATCAGGTAACATGAACACAAAGCCGGTGAGAGGTGGTTAGAATAGGATGGGAGGCCAAGAGCCTGTGTAACCAATAGAGAGTCAGAGTGAGTCAGAGTCCCGAGTGTGGGAACAAACATAGTCTGTCCCACGGTTGGGTTAACAAGCATGGGGGTGCTCTCTTGCCATTGTTAGGCTCAAGAGTTTTCACACCTCTCTCACCTCACACTTCAGTGCTAATTTCAGTCTGTTTCTTTCCTAGCATCTTGGTAGCTTAGTAGCCTTATTTTTTAAGCTTTATAACAAAATTACCTAGAGATTGTCTTCAAATTTTTGCCTTCGGAAGTAACTTCATACTGAACATCACTCAGTCAGTTTTGCGTTGGTATTTCCATGTTCAGCTGTGTTCCTTCTGCAGGTTTTGGTTTGTTAGAGGTGTTTTTCTTGATAATCCCTGGTAGAAATAGCCCATTCAGGTCATTTTGTCCAAAATCAAGGTTTTAGGTATAGAATTGTGATGTGAAATGAAGATTTTGATGTTGAGGTTAGTATCCCATATAAGTCCATGCAAAATGTTGATCTATTTATCCAACTGTAAATTCTATCTTTTTGCAGAAGAACTCAGGAGCCCATGCTCTCTGTGTCTCTCTGTGTCTCTCTCTCTTCCAGTCATGAAGACTAGGGCCTAATGAATTCATTTCAATTAACTGATTCCCTTGTATGAACTGTAACTCAGCAAAATCTTTGAAATAGTTGCATGTTGTGTTTATATATTTTTGTTCAGTATATATATTGTATGTGAATTGTTTTAAAAAACAGGTAGAAAGTGTATGGAAATTATAATTAACCGACATTGTTTTCACTTCTTCTTTTCTTGATTTACAGTGTTCTCAATATAGAGCTTTTAGCAGCTCTATTTTGGTTGATTTTGTGTTCTCAAACCAATTCATTTATTGACATTCTTCATCAAGGATTTGGGCAACATTTTATTATTGACAATGAAAGAGGTGGGAATGTTGTTCCCTTGTCAAATAACTGCTACATTTACTATCAATTTAGCATTAAAAATAGTTTTTCAGATTGTATTTGACAATTAGCTACAGGTATGTGAATATTGGGTCCAGGACACACCAGCCGGGGCAGCTCTCCCTCCTCTGAGTCCCTCCTCTCCTCAGAGGTCAGTGACTCTGGATTCCACAGCGTCAGCACACGGGAGTTCCGCCACTTCCAGAAGATTATAGATGGGAGGATCCACAACTACCGGAGCCGCGTGGTTCCACGGGAGAAGAGATCAAAGTCTCGCTGGGACCTGGAGTCCATCCCTGAGACCCTGACCTGTGACCTCCAGACAGGCAGGGCTCCAGACGGAGCTCACACTCTCATGAGCCACCAGTGCACCATGGGTGGTAGCTCCATTCAGGTCCACGAAGCCATGAGCCCCCCACAATTATTTTTAGCTATGCTAATATTGCGTTTAGATATGTGAATATTGGGTCCAGGAGCAGACAGGACATCTGGCATATTGGGCAAATGCCAGATCGACTGGTCTATTTTTAGCCTGTCGGGCCTGTCTAAATTGTATTTTGTTTTTCAACAAAACGATCATTATCTGGCTAATAATGGGGAGAAAAATTGTCCGGTGTGTGGTCCCAGTCCGCCCCTGATTGGGTCTCGACTGAGACAACCTGGTTCAATTCAGAACCAGTTGAGAATCCCTGGTCTAAATTACAAAACCCAGAGCCTCAATCGCTGTACTTCACTGATTCAATATAACTGGGTTACTATTAATCTCCCCTTCGTTACACATACATACACAAGCAGATGAAGAGACAGAGAACCACTACAGAGGCCCAAACCGAGCAGCACGTACCCAGGAGCGTAGGCACCAAGGCTGGGTCCAGCCCCCTCCACCACCCCTAGGGCCCTCAGAGCCTCCCAGGATGGCCTCTCCATCTGGATACCGCAGTCTGACATTGGGTACTGGGAGTGATGAGCTCTTCTCCCTCTCCTGTGTCGTCCCTCAATCTGCATCGTGATTGGCTGCTCATAGCTGTCCCCCATGAAATGCAACGCCTCTCGGCGGCTGAGCTGGGACAGGTCATGCCCTTTGACCTGGGAGACAGGTGAACATACAGGGTCAGATTAAAAGGATTTCAAGTGGTTGAGTTCTGCTTGTTAATGTCCATGTTTTGTTTGTTTCATGCAGATATATATTCTCGTATGTCTGTTTAATCTTTTATTAGATGGTTGATGCAATGTACTGTATGTGTGTAGCCCAAGTGCAATCTAACAAAATCAGTAGGCTTTTGTTGTGGGAAAGATAGTAGAGTATCAACACTTTCAGGTTTGGAAGCAGTAGACATAACTGTCAGAAGATAGTTCATTAGTTTATTGTTATGTGAGAAGTCTCATGGGTCCTGAAATGTATGCCAGCTGAGCTCAACACCCCCAATGTGACCCTCTAGCCATACATTCTGGCTCGTCTGAAAGCTTTGTGCTCAACAAAACCCTAGAGATCCAAGTCAGGAAGAGCTTTTTCACCCCACTGCACTCTGATAGTAATGCAAGCAGAGAACCTTGCAGTTACAATTTTAATCACTAATGTGTCACAACACAAGTCAGACAATCTGATAAATTATGTCTCACAGCCTAAACACATCTGAGAGTGTTTCTGTCTACTTGTCTGAATGCCAGCCTTTGTCTGTGTGTGTGTGTGTGTGTGTATGTGTGTGTGTGTGTGTGTGTGTGTGTGTGTGTGTGTGTGTGTGTGTGTGTGTGTGTGTGTGTGTGTGTGTGTGTGTGTGTGTGTGTGTGTGTGTGTGTGTGTGTGTGTGTGTGTGTGTGTGTGTGTGTTGTGTGTGTTGTGTGTAAATTGAGGTCATGATGTCTCTCTGAATCTGTCCTCAGACACAGATTTCCACCCTCACCCCCCCAGGTTAAGCAGCCATTACATTAAGCAGCCATCCTATTCTGTCAGGCCACCCATGAACACATTCACCCTCTGGTCATGAATGAGCAACCTTCTCTTTATGCACAATATACAATTATTTTGCTGCATAAGCACAGTATCTGGACCATGGCTGACTGACCAGAGCCTACTGGAGGCAGAGAGAGAGATGAAGAGAGATAAAGAGAAAGAGAGAGAGAGACAGAGAGAGAGAGAGTGCGAGGGGGAAAAAGAGAGAGTGCGAGGGGGAAAGAGAGAGAGAGAGAGACAGAGAGAGAGAGAGAGAGAGGGCAGGAGAGAGAGGGCGAGAGAGAGAAAGAGAGGGCGAGAGAGAGAAAGAGAGGGCAAGAGAGAGAGAGAGAGAGAGAGGGCAGGAGAGAGAGAGAGAGGGCAGAGAGAGAGGCAAGAGAGAGAGAGAGAGAGAGAGAGAGAGAGAGAGAGAGAGAGAGAGAGAGAGAGAGAGAGAGCGAGCGTGTTGGTGACTGGTCGACCTGTCTAGAGGCATCATCTACGTGGCTTCCTCTGAGACCAGAGCAGGTCACCATGACCACCATCAATCACTCTCTTCATAGACATGCTAAAGACCCTCAGTTGCAAACATACACTCATATGAACACACATGACATCATAATATAAATCCACACATACACAACTTCTGCCCCGAGTCTTCAGTGGTGATTACGTAGCCTGCGTATGCTGACTTTGTCAAGGCATGCATGGCAGACAATATGGAAACAGTACAGGCTGCTTTGTCAAGGCATGCATGGCAGACAATATGGAAACAGTACAGGCTGCTTTCTCAAGGCATGCATGGCAGACAAGATGGTAACAGTACAGGCTGCTTTCTCAAGGCATGCATGGCAGACAAGATGGTAACAGTACAGGCTGCTTTGTCAATAAGCACACAAATCCCAAAACAAAGGCACAGGTTGCACACGCACGCACGCAGGCACGCACGCACACACACACACAAAATGTCCACTGTACTCACCCCATTGTCAGCCCACTGGCCCTGTCCAGAGTGTTTACAACCCATGTCTATGTCACTCTGCTGGAGGTCTGGTCGAACCACTTACAGCAGCGGAGGGGGGAGGAGGTGGGGAAGATCCAGCCTGAAGGTAAGATGGAGCTGGACAGCCAGCCCAGATCTTTTGGAGGATGAAGCCAAGGTAGGGGTGCATCAATGCAATCTGTGCCAGAGGGAAGGCAGGCAAAACATGCCCCCCCTCTAAAATGAGGGAGAATGTGATCCTTGTCAGTGCGTGGATGCTGCAGTGCTTGAGAACAGAATGCTGCTGTTACTCGCTTCACTTCTCAGTCAGCCTCTCAGGCTCCACCCACGAACAGACCCTCTCCTCGTGCATATTCAGCATCTGTCACCACCAATGAACCGATCCCTGAGTGTGAAAGAGAGGGAGGGCCAAGGATTGTATTGGTTCAAGGGATCAGCAGTCAAACATTCATTAATTTATTAAATCTTCCCCAGTGTTTTTACCATCTGTTAAATCTTTCCCACTCAACAACGCCAATAGGGTAGATTGGTCTCATCTCATGATTTAATCTTTCTCTCTCTCTCTCTATCCCTCTCTCTCTCTCTCTCTCTCTCAATTCAATTCAATTCAATTCAAGGGCTTTATTGGCATGGGAAACATGTGTTAACATTGCCAAAGCAAGTGAGGTAGACAACATACAAAGTGAATATATAAAGTGAAAAACAACAAAAATTAACAGTAAACATTACACATACAACAGTTTCAAAACAGTAAAGACATTACAAATGTCATATTATATATATATATATATATATATATATATATATATATATATATATATATATATATATAACATACACAATGTACAAATAATTAAAGGACACAAGATAAAATAAATAAGCATAAATATGGGTTGTATTTACAATGGTGTTTGTTCTTCACTGGTTGCCTTTTTCTCGTGGCAACAGGTCACAAATCTTGCTGCTGTGATGGCACACTGTCACCCAGTAGGTATGGGAGTTTTTCAAAATTGGATATGTTTTCGAATTCTTTGTGGATCTGTGTGATCTGGGGAAATATGTCTCTCTAATATGGTCATACATTGGGCAGGAGGTTAGGAAGTGCAGCTCAGTTTCCACCTGAGCACATAGCCTGTCTTCTCTTGAGAGCCATGTCTGCCTACGGCGGCCTTTCTCAATAGCAAGGCTATGCTCACTGAGTCTGTACATAGTCAAAGCTTTCTTAATTTTGGGTCAGTCACAGTGGTCAGGTATTCTGCCGCTGTGTACTCTCTGTGTAGGGCCAAATAGCATTCTGTTTGCTCTGTTTTTTGTTAATTCTTTCCAATGTGTTAAGTAATTATCTTTTTGTTTTCTCATGATTTGGTTGGGTCTAATTGTGCTGTTGTCCTGGGGCTCTGTAGGGTGTGTTTGTGTTTGTGAACAGAGCCCCCTTAGGGGACTCTTCTCCAGGTTCATCTCTCTGTTTGTGATGGCTTTGTTATGGAAGGTTTGTGAATCGCTTCCTTTTAGGTGGTTGTAGAATTTAATGGCTCTTTTCTGGATTTTGATAATTAGTGGGTATCGTCCTAATTCTGCTCTGCATGCATTATTTGGTGTTTTACGTTGTACACGGAGGATATTTTGCAGAATTCTGCGTGCAGAGTCTCAATTTGGTGTTTGTCCCATTTTGTGAAGTCTTGGTTGGTGACCATAAAGGGCAATGGGCTCTATGACTGATTCAAGTATTTTTAGCCAAATCCTAATTGGTATGTTGAAATTTATGTTTCTTTTGATGGCATAGAATGCCCTTCTTGCCTTGTCTCTCAGATCGTTCACACCTTTGTGGAAGTTACCTGTGGCGCTGATGTTTAGGCCAAGGTATGTATAGTTTTTGTGTGCTCTAGGGCAACAGTGTCGAGATGGAATTTGTATTTGTGGTCCTGGTGACTCGACCTTTTTGGAACACCATTATTTTGGTCTTACTGAGATTTACTGTCAGGGCCCAGGTCTGACAGAATCTGTGCATAAGATCTAGGTGCTGCTGTAGGCCCTCCTTGGTTGGTCAGATTCAGCAAACAGCAGACATTTGTCGGATTCTAGCCCGGGTGGCAGACTTTTCTAGTGCCCGCGCCAGTTCGTTGATATATATGTTGAAGAGGTGGGGAGTTTAACCCCACGACCCTGTGTGAAGAAATGTGTGTGTTTTGCCACATTTGCACACTTGTTGTTTGTGTACATGGATTTTATAATGTCATATGTTTTACCCCCAACACCACTTTCCATCAGTTTGTATAGCAGACCCTCATGCCAAATTGAGTCTTTTTGAAATCAACAAAGCATGAGAAGACTTTGCCTTTGTTTTGGTTTGTTTGGTTGTCAATTAAGGTTGCAGGGTGAATACTGGTCTGTTGTACGGTAATTTGGTAAAAAGCCAATTTGACATTTGCTCAGTACATTGTTTTCATTGAGGAAATGTTTATGTTAATAATAATGCAGAGGATTTTCCCAAGGTTACTTGACACATATTCACGGTAGTTATTGGGGTCAAATTTGTCTCCACTTTTGTGGATTGGGGTGATCAGTCCTTGGTTCCAAATATTGGGGAAGATGCCAGAGCTAAGTATGATGTTAAAGAGTTTTAGTATAGCCAGTTGGAATTTGTTGTCTGTATATTTGATCATTTCATTGAGGATTCGACACCACAGGCCTTTTGGGTTGGAGGTTTATTTTGTCCTGTAACTCATTCAATGTAATTGGAGAATCCAGTGGGTTCTGGTAGTCTTTAATAGTTGATTCTAAGATCTGTAGTTGATCAATATGTTTTGCTCTTTGTTCTTTGTTATAGAACCAAAAAGATTGGAGAAGTGGTTTACCCAGACATCTCCATTTTGGATAGATAATTCTTCGTGTTGTTGTTTGTTTAGTGTTTTCCAATTTTCCCAGAAGTGGTTAGAGTCTATGGATTCTTCAATTGCATTGAGCTGATTTCTGACATGCTGTTCCTTCTTTTTCCGTTGTGTTTCTGTATTGTTTTAGTGATTCACCATAGTGAAGGCGTAGACTCAGGTTTTCCGGGTCTCTATGTTTTTGTTGGACAGGTTTCTCAATTTCTTTCTTAGATTTTTGCATTCCTCATCAAACATTTGTCATTATTGTTAATTTTCTTCGGTTTTCTATTTGAGATTTTTAGATTTGATAGGGAAGCTGAGAGGTCAAAATACTGTTAAGATTTTCTACTGCCAAGTTTACACCTTCACTATTACAGTGGAACGTTTTACCCAGGAAATTGTCAGATTTGTTGTTGCCTAATTGTTTTTGGTAGGTTTCCAAACTGCATTCCTTCCACCTATAGCATTTCTTAATGTTACTCAGTTCCTTTGGCTTTGATGCCTCGTGGTTGAGTATTGCTCTGTTTTAGACTGTGATTTTGCTGTGGTCTATAGGGGTGTTAGTGGACTGAGAACGCTCTGAGAGATTCTGGGTTTCAGTGATAAAATCTACAGCTCTCTCTCTCTCTCTCTCTCTCTCTCTCTCTCTCTCTCTCTCTCTTTACCGCACCTGCTGTCTCGACCTCTGAATGTTTGACTACGAAAGCCAACTAACGTTTACTCCTGAGGTGCTGACCTGTTGCACCCTCTACAACCACTGTGATAATTAGTTGACCCTGCTGGTCATCTTGAAGAAGGATCTAGCCTTAATGGCCATGTACTCTTAAAGTGTCCCCCTGGCACAGCCAGAAGAGGATCTCCCCCCCCAGAGCCTGGTTCCTCTAGGTTTCTTCCATGTTCCCTGGTTTTCTACTGAGTTTTTCCTAGCCACATTGCTTGCACTTTTGAGTTCATGTGCTGGGTTCCTGTATAAGCACTTTGTGACTTTGTGACAATGTAAAAAGGGCTTTATAAATCTATTTCATAGATTGATGTCAAGGAGTAGTCCCATATCAAAGTGCCACTATGTTGGTTCATCACATTTTTAAGGTTTAAGGTATAAAGGGAAGAGTGTTAGCAAACAAATCTCTAACTATCGTGTTTATGCATTCAAGTAGCCAACCCTTGACAACGATTTGGGTTTGGAATGCTGGGGAATTGTGTTAATTATGGAACAGAGTTGGGTTTGGAATGCTGGGGAATTGTGTTAATTATGGAACAGAGTTGGGTTTGGAATGCTGGGGAATTGTGTTAATTATGGAACAGAGTTGGGTTTGGAATGCTGGGGAATTGTGTTAATTATGGAACAGAGTTGGGTTTGGAATGCTGGGGAATTGTGTTAATTATGGAACAGAGTTGGGTTTGGAATGCTGGGGAATTGTGTTAATTATGGAACAGAGTTGGGTTTGGAATGCTGGGGAATTGTGTTAATTATGGAACAGAGTTGGGTTTGGAATGCTGGGGAATTGTGTTAATTATGGAACAGAGTTGGGTTTGGAATGCTGGGGAATTGTGTTAATTATGGAACAGAGTTATTTTGGAATGCTGGGGAATTGTGTTAATTATGGAACAGATTTGGGTTTGGAATGCTGGGGAATTGTGTTAATTATGGAACAGAGTTGGGTTTGGAATGCTGGGGAATTGTGTTAATTATGGAACAGAGTTGGGTTTGGAATGCTGGGGAATTGTGTTAATTATGGAACAGATTTGGGTTTGGAATGCTGGGGAATTGTGTTAATTATGGAACAGAGTTGGGTTTGGAATGCTGGGGAATTGTGTTAATTATGGAACAGAGTTGGGTTTGGAATGCTGGGGAATTGTGTTAATTATAGAACAGAGTTGCAGGGTCTAATAATGTGTGCAGGAGGAGAGGGGATAATGTAAGAAACATTAACGATGGTTAAGGAGTTATCATTGTAAACTCCAAGGAGAGAAAGGGCATAAACACACAGATCCACACATTCCTTCACTGACTCACACCCCTAGGAGTTCAGTTTGCAGTGGAGGTGCACCTCTAATGCATAGCGAGGGAAACACTGGTGTGTGTGTCGGTTTGTCGATGTGTTTTACATTTTTTATCAAGTCTGTTATTAAGAACAAATTCTTATTTACAATGACAGCCTAGGAACAGTGGGTTAACTGCCTTGTTCAAGGACAGAACGACCGATTTTTACCTTGTCAGCTCGGGGATTCGATCTGCAACCTTTCGGTTACTGGCCCAACGCTCTAACCACTAGGCTACCTGTTGCCCCGATGTGTGTGCGAGTGCGTGTGTGTGTCGGTGTTTCTCGGTGTGTGTGTGTGTGTGTGTGTGTGTGTGTGTGTGTGTGTGTGTGTGTGTGTGTGTGTGTGTGTGTGTGTGTGTGTGTGTGTGTGTGTGTGTGTGTGTGTGTGTGTGTGTGTGTGTGTGTGTGTGTGTGTGTGTGTGTGTGTGTGTCGGTGTGTCGTTGGGCGTGTGTTTTGGTGTGTGTGTTTCGGTGTGTGTGTTTCGGTGTGACAGAGGATCATGTGTGTAGTTTCTAAGATTGTTCTGTTCACCGATCATTTCCTGTTGTAGATGTTTAGTCCATTAGTTTGAGGGATAACGAAAGTGAAATAGATCAGTTATAGGCAGCCTAGCTGTTTCTGAGAACAGAGTGCTTTTGTTTCGAGGAGAGGAGCTAGAAGGATAGATAAAGAGGTAAAATACATCAGCTTTTGAAGGAGGGGGAGGGAGGGAGGGAGAGAGAGACGGCACACTAGTTCATGTCATTACGTCCTCCCTCCCTGCTCTTCCTCCCTCCCAGATCCTCCTCCCTCCCAGATCCTCCTCCCTCCCTGCTCTTCCTCCCTCCCAGATCCTCCTCCCTCCCAGATCCTCCTCCCTCCCAGATCCTCCTCCCTCCCAGCTCCTCCTCTCTCCCAGATCCTCCTCCCTCCCAGATCCTCCTCCCTCACAGATCCGCCTCCCTCCCAGATCCTCCTCCCTCCCAGATCCTCCTCCCTCCCAGCTCCTCCTCTCTCACAGATCCTCCTCCCTCCCAGATCCTCCTCCCTCCCAGCTCCTCCTCTCTCACAGATCCTCCTCCCTCCCAGATCCTCCTCCCTCCCAGCTCCTCCTCTCTCACAGATCCTCCTCCCTCCCAGATCCTCCTCCCTCCCACAGCTCCTCATCTCTCTAAACCACAGCTATAGTCAGCAGGGGCTGTCCTGCTGTCCCCTCTCACAAAGCTTGACTTTGCTCTGTTTTTCGGTCACTAGGGCTCTCTGCATCCACTACTGCTGTCTGTCTGTATTAATATCTCTCGGTATATTTCATATGTAAATGCCGGCGTAGAGGCGTTCTGTGTGGTAGTTTAAGTGTGCCTGGTATTCCCCTGTCCAGTTGGTGCAGTCAGTGTTCTAGAATTAGCTACTGTATCACACCTAGAGTCTCTCTCTCTCCTCTCCCCCCCCCTCTCTCTCTCTCTCTCTCTCCCTCTCTCTCTCTCTCTCTCTCTCTCTCTCTCTCTCTCTCTCTCTCTCTCTCTCTCTCTCTCTCTCTCTCTCTCTCTCTCTCTCTCTCTCTCTCTCTCTCTCTCTTTGATTATGATTAATTAAAGTCCTTGTGCACACACCCGTTAGTACAGGTATAGACGCTCACTTTAACAACTGACAGGGTTGGTTTCCTGCTAATGTCAGTGATGGGAGAAACCCAAAACATTTCACATCCTATTACCGGGAGAAAGTCATGCATTGTGATGTAATGTGACATTTCAGTGCCTGGTCTCTTAAAGCTGAGATCCACGTAATGTGAAACAGCACCACTGGTCGCCCCAGGCACATTTTGTTTTGGTTTTTTGTTCTATTTTTTTTTTAAACGTGACAGAGGATCATGTGTGTAGGGTTGCACATTTTGGAGAATATTCAGAGGTGGAAACTTTCCGTGGGAATTAACGGGAATTAATGGGAATATATGGGAATTAACAAAAGTATATACAAATGAATATTAATATTTAAATGTAGATGTTTTCTTGCATTGGATATATTTACCATAGCATATAGAGACATAAATGGAAACCTTTTACCTTCTCATAAGTAGACATAATTGCAAATGATTAAATCCTTCGAATAGAAATAAAAAACACAATTTAGTTACGAATGGAAATTTAATTAAATTAGTTGACTCTTCACATGGGATGATTTCACTGAACAACAAAAGAAAGGGAATATAGAATGATCCATCGCATCTCCCAAAATCTTTCCAACATACATCTGTAAAATGATAGTCTAGAAACTAAAGCTTTGGTTGTCTTCCTCTCAGGCTTCCATGTCTTCTCCCTGGACCTCCTCAATGTCCACCTCTTGAACATCAGACTCTGAGGCCTCATCTTCCCTGTCACTTTCCAACCTTGTTGAGGATGACTTGTTGTCAGGTTCAAAATCCTCAAATTTGCCCGGATGGCCACCAATTTTTCAACCCTTGCATTGGTCAGCCGGTTGCGTGCTTTGGTGTGTGTGTTCCCAAACAAGGACCAGTTGCGCTCCGAGGTGGCTGATGTTGGTGGGATTTGTAGGATGAGGGAAAAGAGCCTCAGATCCACAAAGTCCCTTCCACCAGGTGGCTGATGAGATATGTTGACACGACTGCCATATTGCATCTCCATCCCAAAGCCCGTAGCTTGGAAGTGTACTTCACCAGACTGCCAAGAACCTTACCCTCATCCAGGCCAAGGTGGCGAGACACAGTAGTGATGACGCCATAGGCCTTGTTGATCTCTGCACCAGACAGGGTGCTCTTGCCAGCAAACTTCTGACTCCAACATGTCCAGTTGAAGTCAGAAGTTTACATACACCTTAGCTAAATACATTTAAACTCAGTTTTTCATAATCCTGATAATTAATCCTAGTAAAAATTCCCTGTTTTAGGTCAGTTAGGATCACCCTTTATTTTAAGAATGTGAAATCGAGGAATAATAGAAGAAAGAATTATTTATTTGAGCTTTTATTTCTTTCATCACATTCCCAGTGGGTCAGAAGTGTACATACAATCAATTAGTATTTGGTAGCATGGCCTTTAAATTGTTTATCTTGGGTCAAACGTTTTGGTTTTCCACAAGCTTAATTTGGGTGAATTTTGGCCCATTCCTCCTGACAGAGCTGGTGTAACTGAGTCAGGTTTGTAGGCCTCCTTGCTCGCACATGCATTTTCAGTTCTGCCCACAAATGCTCTATAGGATTGAGGTCAGGGCTTTATGATGGCCACTCCAATACCTTGACTTTGCTGTCCTTAAGCCATTTTGCCACAACTTTGGAAGTATGCTTGGGTTCATTGTTCATTTGGAAGACCCATTTGCGACCAAGCTTTAACTTCCTGACTGATGTCTTGAGATGTTGCTTCAATATATCCACATAATTTTTCTTCCTCATGATGCCATCTATTTTGTGAAGTGCACCAGTCCCTCTTGCAGCAAAGCACCCCCACAACATGATGCTGCTACCCCCGTGCTTCACGGTTGGGATGTTCTTCGGCTTGCAAGCCTCCCCCTTTCTTCTCCCAACATAACAATGGTCATTATGGCCAAACAATTATATTTTTGATTCATCAGACCAGAGGACATTTCTCCAAAAAGTATGATATTTCTCCCCATGTGCAGTTGCAAACCGTAGTCTGGCTTTTTTTATGGCAGTTTTGGCCACACACCTACTGTACTCCACAGCCCTGTAATGCCACACACCTACTGTACTCCACAGCACTGTAATGCCACACACCTACTGTACTCCACAGCACTGTAATGCCACACACCTACTGTACTCCACAGCCCTGTAATGCCACACACCTACTGTACTCCACATCACTGTAATGCCACACACCTACTGTACTCCACAGCACTGTTGTTATGCAGGTGAATGAGGACCCAAAAGCGACAACTGTAATGCCACACACCTACTCCACAGACCTGTATTGCCACACACCTACTCCACAGCACTGTAATGCCACACACCTACTCCACAGCCCTGTATTGCCACACACCTACTCCACAGAACTGTAATGCCACACACCTACTCCACAGAACTGTAATGCCACACACCTTCTCCACGGAACTGTAATGCCACACACCTACTCCACAGCCCTGTATTGCCACACACCTTCTCCACGGAACTGTAATGCCACACACCTACTCCACAGCCCTGTAATGCCACACACCTACTCCACAGAACTGTAATGCTACATGTTCAACCTCGATGCACATGCAACAGTATCTCTTGCACTTTTGACGTTGATTTCACATGAGGCCTATTATACATGATATGCCTAAATACTATTAACCAACAGGAACAATGGTGGCCCTCTTGAAGCATGTGGGAACAGCAGACTGGTATAGGGATTGATTGAATATGTCTGTAAACACACCGGCCAGCTGGCCTGCGCATACTATTAACCACAGGATAATAAATAAACATTTCTTTATATTATTTAACCTCCTGCACATCATGTTATCTGGGACACATCATCATGTTGGTCAAAAATATGCCTCAATTTGGCTCATAAATTGGAAAAATGAAGACACCTGTACGGCTTATGTTAACTCTGAGTGTGTTCGATGAAAACTATAGACTTTTCAATAGTTGTGTGCAGCGTTGTACGCAACAATTTCGGCAAGTGGGTTGATGCCAAAGCGATTTAGAGTTGTTAAACGGAAGTGATGAGTGTGTTTATTTAGCGGTAATATTGTCAAAATTCCGCCTTCAACAACCGTAAGAATTTATCTTAATTCATCTTAATTCACTGTCTTTCCTTTGCGGTACTTCAAACTGTCGTGTTTACCAGCTGAGATAAACTTTTATGAGTTGATTTTACTCCAGGCTCAGATTTAGTCTGGGCAGTGTCTTAACATCATTCTAAAAACTCTGAGCTTTGAGTAAAAAAATAAATAAATAAATAAATAATTCCTACTAAGGCCTTTTCTGAGACGTTTTGTGGATATATGGGCCCAAGTCTCTATCTTTTATGCCTATTAAGTGTTATTATGTGTTTTGTATCATGTGTTTGTGTTCATACAGGTCTTTGTCAGTCTATTCTACAGTAACATCTTTGTTATTGTAATATCAAATCAAATCAAACTTTATTAGTCACATGCGCCAAATACAACAAGTGTATATTGACTTTACCTTGAAATGCTTACTTTTACAAGCCCTTAACCAAGAAGAGTTAAGAAAATATTTACCAAACAAACTGAAGTCCAAAATAAAAAAATTATCAAAAGTAACACAATTAACATAACAATAACGAGGCTATATACAGGGGGTACCGGTACCGAGTCAGTGTGCGGGGGTACAGGTTAGTTGAGGTCATTTGTGCACGTAAGTAAGGGTGAAGTGACTATGCATAGATAATAAACAGCGAGTAGCAGCAGTGTACAAAACAAATGGAGAGGGGGGGTCATTGTAAATTGTCTGGTGGCCATTTGATGAATTGTTCAGCATCTTATGGCTTTGAGGGTAGAACAGACGTGGACGTTTCACCGCTATGGATTCCAGCTATAAAAAAGCAATATAAAATATAAATATAAAATATAAATCCAGAGACAGAAAGACAAAGTCCTTCAGTTCTGGGTACCGAATGGGGAGGCCGGCCCACCTCCCCCTCAACTAAATCTAATTTCCCTGTGAACGCTGTGGAGGGCTGAGTGTCTAAATGCTCCTCCAGAAATAGCCTCACAGAGAAGTGGTGAATTAATATTTCAGTTGTACTGCTGACTCCAAACCAACCCAGACTGTGCAAGATGTGTTTAGTTTGTTCTCATTTCTCCCCAGCTATAAACATTTTGTTAACGTGACTTAGCATGTTCTCCCCAGCCTTTTGTTAACATGTTCTCCCCAGGTGTAAACTTTTTGTTAACATGTTCTCCCCAGCCTTTTGTTAACATGTTCTCCCCAGGTGTAAACTTTTTGTTAACATGTTCTCCCCAGGTGTAAACTTTTTGTTAACATGTTCTCCCCAGCCTTTTGTTAACATGTTCTCCCCAGGTGTAAACTTTTTGTTAACATGTTCTCCCCAGGTGTAAACCTTTTGTTAACATGTTCTCCCCAGTTGTAAACCTTTTGTTAACATGTTCTCCCCAGCCTTTTGTTAACATGTTCTCCCCAGGTGTAAACCTTTTGTTAACATGTTCTCCCCAGGTGTAAACCTTTTGTTAACATTTTCTCCCCAGGTGTAAACCTTTTGTTAACATGTTCTCCCCAGCCTTTTGTTAACATGTTCTCCCCAGGTGTAAACCTTTTGTTAACATGTTCTCCCCAGGTGTAAACCTTTTGTTAATATGTTCTCCCCAGGTGTAAACCTTTTGTTAACATGTTCTCCCCAGGTGTAAACCTTTTGTTAACATGTTCTCCCCAGGTGTAAACCTTTTGTTAACATTTTCTCCCCAGGTGTAAACCTTTTGTTAACATGTTCTCCCCAGCCTTTTGTTAACATGTTCTCCCCAGGTGTAAACCTTTTGTTAACATGTTCTCCCCAGGTGTAAACCTTTTGTTAACATGTTCTCCCCAGGTGTAAACCTTTTGTTAACATGTTCTCCCCAGGTGTAAACCTTTTGTTAACATGTTCTCCCCAGGTGTAAACCTTTTGTTAACATGTTCTCCCCAGGTGTAAACCTTTTGTTAACATGTTCTCCCCAGGTGTAAACCTTTTGTTAACATTTTCTCCCCAGCCTTTTGTTAACATGTTCTCCCCAGGTGTAAAACTTTTGTTAACATGTTCTCCCCAGCCTTTTGTTAACATGTTCTCCCCAGGTGTAAACCTTTTGTTAACATGTTCTCCCCAGGTGTAAACCTTTTGTTAACATGTTCTCCCCAGGTGTAAACCTTTTGTTAACATTTTCTCCCCCGCCTTTTGTTAACATGTTCTCCTCAGCCGTTTGTTAACATGTTCTCCCCAGGTGTAAACCTTTTGTTAACATGTTCTCCCCAGGTGTAAACCTTTTGTTAACATGTTCTCCCCAGGTGTAAACCTTTTGTTAACATGTTCTCCCCAGTCTTTTGTTAACATGTTCTCCCCAGGTGTAAACCTTTTGTTAACATGTTCTCCTCAGGTGTAAACCTTTTGTTAACATGTTCTCCCCAGCCACTATACCATTCCATTCCCATCCATACTCTCTTTCTGCTCAGTTTTTTCCCCATCCTTTGTGGTCAAAGGTCAAACATGTATTCCGTGGTCCTTCTGTAGCTCAGTTGGTAGAGCATGGCGCTTGTAACGCCAGGGTAGTGGGTTCGATTCCCGGGACCACCCATACGTAGAATGTATGCACACATGACTGTAAGTCGCTTTGGATAAAAGCGTCTGCTAAATGGCATTTATTATTATTATTATTCCCAGTCCAGACAACGGTGTAGAGCATGGAAATGTTGAGACACAACGGTGTAGAAGAAACAATATTTATTATACTCTATATACAGACATTTACAGAAATATGCAATATTGACAGTAGTTATGCTCCTTTAGGTTTACGAATCACATTCATATAGAGGACGTGCCTTGCTTTAAGAAAATGTATTGCTGTTACATTTGTAACATGTCGTAACTGTTATTATACAACTGTTATAATACATTGTTAACTGTTGTATGTTGTGTGCTTATTGATATTGCTAAGAAGGCATATGTTAAACTAGCAACTGTAATTACTAGCGAGCAAATAATAACAAAATAACCATCAACAAATCCCTCTGCTATAAACATGGTTATAGCACAATGTAATTCAACTTCCAGCAATGTTCAGTTCAGTTCCAGATAGAGTGTGTGTATGTGTGTCATGCCTTACTCTCATACCTTCACCTCACAATCCTACTGAGAGTAAAGCCATTAGGCTGGTAACAAGAAGTAGTGGTGTAGTTATCCTTCCTGCATTGGCTGGAGGTTGGTTCCTAGTCCTCTCCTTCTCCCTCTCCGCTGCTCTCTCCTCCCCCTCCCACTCCTCCTCTTCCTCCTCGTCCCCAGGCTCCGTGCCTGTCTCGTCCCCCTCCTCCTCATACCCAGGCTCTGTGGCGGTGGCTGTGTGTGGGGTAAAGCTCTCTGTTGTCTCCTTCTCAACATCAGGCTCCTCTGAAGGCTCAAGGGCATCAGGCTCCTCAACATCAGGCTCCTCTGAAGGCTCAAGGGCATCAGGCTCCTCAACATCAGGCTCCTCTGAAGGCTCAGGGGCATCAGGCACTGGGGAAAACAGTGATGAAAATTCAAAAGGCACTCGCACATCTGAGCAATCTTTTTGCAGGTGCATGATAACAATTGGACAAGATGAGGGAAAAAGGAAACCGCACACTGCTCCTGATAGTATCACTGATCTTTAATAAGCTTTGATGAGAAAACAGTGATGAAAAATCTAAAGTCTTAGAAAGTGATTACAGGGCCACTAGTCCACAGTCAGTCAATCTCCACAAAGAGGGGATATCATGATCAACCACAATTGGCTGGATACTCAGGTCAGGTTGGAGAGGATGAAGTTTGACACAAGAGCGAGAGAGTGCTGTGAATTAAATGGAGGGGGGAGTAGTGTGATTGATAGGTGCTGAATTCTTACCGCAGAGGTTCTGATCACATCGCGGCACGTTGTCTGGGCACTTGGAGCACCATTCACCTTCCTCATAGGGTTTCTCATCCTTAGACTTACCTCTGAAATGTAAATGAAACACACGTCAATGGTCACTCAGTCAGGGACCAAACCTAACACTAACCCCTAACACAACCCCTAAGTCTAACCCTAACACTAACCCTAACTCAACCCCTAAGTCTAACCCTAACACTAACCCTAACACAACCCCTAAGTCTAACCCTAACACTAACCCCTAACACTAACCCCTAAGTCTAACCCTAACACTAACACTAACCCCTAACACTAACCCCTAACACAACCCCTAACACTAACCCCTAACACAACCCCTAAGTCTAACCCTAACACTAACCCCTAACACAACCCCTAACACTAACCCTAACACAACCCCTAAGTCTAACCCTAACGCAATCAGTAAAATGCAATGGTAAGGATTAATTATGTTAATCGATGTATTCTTAGACATTGTCTAAGTGTGGAAATAGGATATAAGTGTGTAAAGTTGTACATGTTCTTTGGTACCATACTTACGTTGGGTAATAATTGCAGACCAGGAAGTTAACTTTCTCGAAGGACAGCCCCTCTATGGTGTCACAGCGATGAGCAGCACAGCCCACAGAGTGAGAGTCCGCCCACACCATCTGAAACACCCCCATCAGTCTGATCAATTTACAATGTCTTCATCGTCACCACCATCATCATCATCCCCCACCATCACAGGGGTTTATACACACAGGAGTAATCGCACCAAGGAATATTCAACCTGCTACAGTTATAGTACTGTCTCAGGTTATCAGAAGTATAATTCTACCAATTCAGTGACACTGTCTAGTATCTCTCTTTCTGGGTCTCTCACCTGAGTGTAGTGTCCACACATCCTGTCCTCCTGGCAGCTGTTGTTGTTGTAGTCGTAGTCTAGGTGCTCCATGAACCACTTCTCCATGGTCATGTTGAGGTCCAAGGGCTCATTGGACACAAACAGGTTCTCTCCTGTGTTCAGCAACTCTAGATCCGGGTTCGGTTCCCACATACACTTCACAGCGTAGCCCTCAGCTAGGATCTTCAGCTTCTCATCCCATTTCTGCAGGGATGAAGAGACAAACTGTCATATTACCATCAGTGGTCCTCAGTAGCTTAGTTGGTATGGCAGGATGGTGGGTTTGATTCCCGGGCCCACACGTGTATGCAAATGTATGCACACGTGTATGCAAATGTATGCACAAATCACTGTAAGTCACTCTGGATAAAAGCATTTGCTAAATGGCATATTATTGCATCAGACTAAAAGTAATCTACCTGATTGCCTCTAACCTGTATACTGTAGATGTAGTGCTGCAGAATGACAGACAGGGGGAGACATTAACCAACATTGAGGACCATAACAGAACTCTTTGTATGTAGCCCACTGGACAACTCTCTTATATTTTTATTTATTTATTTATTTCACCTTTATTTAACCAGGTAGGCAAGTTGAGAACACCTTTATTTAACCAGGTAGGCAAGTTGAGAACACCTTTATTTAACCAGGTAGGCTAGTTGAGAACAAGTTCTCATGTACAATTGCGACCTGGCCAAGATAAAGCAAAGCAGTTCGACACATACAATGACACAGAGTTACACATGGAGTAAAACAAACATACAGTCAATAATACAGTATAAACAAGTCTATATACAATGTGAGCAAATGAGGTGAGATAAAGGAGGTAAAGGCAAAAAAAGGCCATGGTGGCAAAGTAAATACAATATAGCAAGTAAAACACTGGAATGGTAGATTTGCAATGGAAGAATGTGCAAAGTAGAAATAAAAATAATGGGTATTAGTGTTTCAATACCATACTGTATTAATATTAATCATACTATCCACCACATTGTAAGTAAGTTCAATTCCTAAACTCACATCCTATTGTCCTATTTCCTGATTCTGAAGAAGACAGTTTTTCACCTTTATTTAACCAGGCAAGTCAGTTAAGAACAAATTCTTATTTTCAATGACGGCCTAGGAACAGTGGGTTAACTGCCTGTTCAGGGGCAGAACGACAGATTTGTACCTTGTCAGCTCAGAGACTTAAACTTGCAACCTTTCTGTTTCTAGTCCAACACTCTAACCACTAGGCTACCCTGCCGCCCCAGTGAACAGTAAGTGCGTTCTAATAGCATGCGCACTATGATCCGTGCTCTTCCCCAATCTAAATACCAGTAGTTCAGGTTTGATATAGATAGCACATCACTTCTGATAATATCTGTAGATACATACACTGTATTGCTGATGGTTTTGAATGGAGCTATTTATTTATGTATTGTGCCACACTAACCTTGTGGTAGTTTTTCCTGACCTGGCAACCCGCCAGATGACGATGGTATTTTATTTTGAGGAATTTCATTATTCACTATGGGAAAAGTTAATATTGTAAACCAATAAGGGAGGGTTATACTAAGATTGGCCAGAGTCCTGAAGACAGGCAATGATTATCTATGTAGCAAATGAAACTATACTGTACATTAGATTACATTACACTGTACATTAGATTACATTACACTGTACATTAGATTACATTACAGTATACATTAGATTACATTACACTATACATTAGATTACATTACACTATACATTAGATTACATTGAACTATACTGTACATTAGATTACATTACACTGTACATTAGATTACATTACACTATACATTAGATTACATTACACTATACATTAGATTACATTACACTATACATTAGATTACATTACACTATACATTAGATTACATTACACTATACTGTACATTAGATTACATTACACTATACTGTACATTCGATTACATTACACTATACTGTACATTAGATTACATTACACTATACTGTACATTAGATTACATTACACTATACTGTACATTAGATTACATTACAGTATACTGTACATTAGATTACATTACACTATACTGTACATTAGATTACATTACACTATACTGTACATTAGATTATATTAGTCATACCAACATTCCCATGTAAACTATTATCCTTCAATATTAAATCAAACCTCTACTAAGGAACCTCTACGGAACCTTTCGGTAATATGTATATCAGTGGGTGAGGAATGTTATCTGATCATTTCAGTCCAATTCTTCTTCAAGTATTGGAATGATAGAACAAGAGGATGTGATCACACTTGGCAGATAAGGCCGGATCTTGACTGAGATTGATAATTGTTATGGTTGCTAATTTGTTTCAAAGAAATGCAGAGATGCAATATCGTACGAATGCATATTGTGTTTTTTTTGTATTGTGAACTGTCCAGACAGAGAGGTGCAGTGTGGAGTCATGTGAAGTTCAGTTTATGTCCAGTCACAAACAAACACTTGTATTGGAGGATACTAGTTGAAATTCCACAACATCTGGCGTCCTAGCCTCAGGACATCAGATCTCCTCCTCTCTGTGCTTTAACAAACAGAGCTGTACTGTATATCATTGCTCTGCTTCGGGCCTGAGATAACAGAGGCGTCATCCGAGACCATCTGGTCAGTGGTACAGATGTGGGATCTTAATTTGAGCCAGTTTGCGACAGCAATAAAAAATAATCCTGCAGCAATAGGAAATACGAATTATTATGTGGATTATAATTCATGAACATTTCTTGTAGGGGCTGATCAGTTTTTCGTTAAGGCAAATTAAGTCCGACACAGTCAATTAATCACCAAGTAGTGACAAAGAAACACATAGTAGCCAATTACATACAATTGGGGCAGCAGGGTAGCCTAGTGGTTAGAGCGTTGGACTAATAACCGGAAGGTTGCAAGTTCAAACCCCCGAGCTGACAAGGTACAAATCTCTCGTTCTGCCCCTGAACAGGCAGTTAACCCACTGTTCCCAGGCCGTCATTGAAAATAAGAATTTGTTCTTAACTGACTTGCCTGGTTAAATAAAGGTTAAAAAAAACAATATGGTTGTGTTTTGAAACCTCCATTAAAATTCCATTGAAGCTTCCAGAATAAAAATAAAGAAATTAAATGTATTTCTCAGATACATATTCAGAATGCTGCGGATTTGTGGTCATGACACATAATTCCAGTCAAATCCCAATAGTTCTATAATGTTCTGAATGAATGTTATGAACCCGTTCACTCTGCATTCTCAGTCCTGTTTACTGAAACAGGCATGAACGTGAAATATGAAAATGGCCCCAGTGGGGCGTCCATCAAAACACAGAGACAGGCAGAGATGTCCCTGGAACCAGTCAATGGCAGATAGCAACTTAAGCAAGCACATTACACAGTATACACACATGCACGCACGCACGCACGCACGCACGCACACACACACACACACACACACACACACACACACACACACACACACACACACACACACACACACACACACACACACACACACACACACACACACACACACACACACACTGATGCACACACACTGATGCACACACACACACGCATGCACACACACACGCACACACGCACACACACACACACACTGACGCGCACACACACACATTCCCATGCATTGCACAACACTGGACTCAACTCTGAACACCCACTCGCACTGAGGCACAGACAGGCTCTATCAACAAAGTAATTCCCGTAACTCTGGAGGTCGACAAAAGTGAGTCTTGGGATTACTTCTATAATGTACATTCAGATTTAAACGAAGAAGCCCTGTTTTAGGTCAAATTCCTGGCGTGGTAAGATTCATTAGGGATGATGCATCTTCTGCAGCACTGTGATTTAGTGACTAAAACAAGAGTGATTATTTATGTACTAAATGTCCTGTACTACAACCAACGTTTGATCAGCAAAACGATGATATTGCACATGGTTATGATACTGTAGATGGTTATGATACTGTAGATGCAGCCAGAGTTTAGTTTTTGATACGAGACCGTTTTAAAGCTGAATACCAAACCGATCATTCAATAATGAACAGCTATCAGCATGACACCAAAAGAAATCTCAATCAAAAATTCCCTCTCCGGAATTTGGCTTTGCATCTACCTTCACCTGCAACCAACTCAAGATCAATTATACTCCAGATTAGCCCCATGAGAGGAAGTAATGCTGCGAACCATACCAGGAGACAGCGGGGCTGAACTCCATCAATCCCTGCAGCTATATAGTAAGACATCTCAGGATCTAACAAGCTCATCACCACAAAGGGTTCAAACACACCATTTCCACACCTGCTAATGCAGAAGTGCCCTGACTGAATATGTCCCATCCTGCAGGAGACAGCAGATGCAGCTAGAGTTAACTGCCCATCCATCCTCCCCAGTCACGCAGCCCTTACCACTTTACGCATGTCGGTGGCACTGGGTACCACCTGGCCCCGATAGCTGTTGTGCAGCTCCATGAGGGTCTCCGTGTCCTCCTGGCTCAGCTGGCAGGTGGCTGGACACTGGGTGACGATGACATACAGTCCCACCAGGCCAGTCAAGAGAGCTGTCCTCCACAGCATGTCACTCTGGGAAGTGAAGTCCTCTCTCTCAAGAATCACTTCAGATGTCTGCCGGTGTCAGACGGTGTGCCTTGCTGTTTGTCTGTTTCTGTATGTGAGTGTGTGTAGTATGTAGTGTGTGTGTGTACTCCAGCTGCTCTGCTTCTTCTCTTAGATGTAAGGCTCAGCCTCCTTAGCCTGGGTATATTAAGAGGGAGTGGATCCACCCCGTTCTCCACAGGAGAACCACAACATTGACTCCCCTCCTCACCCTCACTAGGTCACATTACACGCTGCTCTGACTGGTACGCACCGACACCACACCACCCGAAAACAATCACCCTATTCTTACAAATCTGGTGTGATTTCAGGCAGGACACAGACACAGACTGAGCTACGTAGAGATTCGGATACATGTCTCTGACTCACACGCAGTTGGCCTTCACTATGTGCTCATTTGCTCTAAATACTGAGTCAGGACACAGATTTCCCCGTAATGCACCAAACAGGAAATATCTTAAAGCCAAGCTTGATGAGTGAGCGGCATTAGGCAGTTGGTCTATGTTGTGTATCTCACCCCGGTGTCATGTTGACTTTCGTTCTCCTTCCGTTACAGCCCTTCATAGAGGAGACATTTCCACAGCTGATATTGTGATACTATGCTTTGGGTTGGGGTGGGGTGGGGACGCACAGGAGGCTGCTGAGGGGAGGACGGCTCATAATAATGTCCAGAATGGAGCAAATGGAATGGAATCAAACACCTGGAAACCATGGAAACCATGGCAACCATGTGTTTGATGTATTTGATACCATTCCACTGATTCTGCGCCAGTCGTTAACACGAGCCCGTCCTCCCCAATTAAGGTGGTTGTGGTTGGACGTGATACACTTGGCACATGCTCTGTATCTTCCACATGTCGGTAGGTGCTAGACGTCTTTCTGCTGGGTGCATACCAGTTCCTTTCAATTACATTTACAGGAATTTCCAAGAACACGTTTGTTATTTAAGGACACGTTCCTAAACCCATGATTTGGGATTTTATTATTTTCATTATGACAAATATAGCAAATAAAGCATTTTTCCCAGGTCATAATTCATACAATCCTGATGGAACCATGGGGAATGTACCGTCGCTCACACCAGTGCCAGAATAAGGTTCACATCCAGCACACAGAGACCATACATACATCCTGTCCATGCTAGTTCATGTAATAATATTCCCCTTATGACTGTATAGGAGGCCAGCCAGAGGTTTGTACTGCAGAACATCAACAGAGCTGATTATGTGATGTTTGCTGTCATTCATTCTAGTGGCGGACGTTCCGTTATTAATGAATTACATATGGAGAACCGATCACATTGAAAAGTTCCGTTATTAATGAATTACATATGGAGAACCGATCACATTGAAACGTTCCATTATTAATGAATTACATATGGAGAACCGATCACATTGAAACATTCCGTTATTAATGAATTACATATGGAGAACCGATCACATTGAAACGTTCCGTTATTAATTAATTACATATGGAGAACCGATCACATTGAAACGTTCCGTTATTAATGAATTACATATGGAGAACCGATCACATTGAAACGTTCCGTTATTAATGAATTACATATGGAGAACCGATCACATTGAAACGTTTCGTTATTAATGAATTACATATGGAGAACCGATCACATTGAAACGTTCCGTTATTCATGAATTACATATACAGAACCGATCACATTGAAACGTTCCGTTATTAATGAATTACATATGGAGAACCGATCACATTGAAACGTTCCGTTATTAATGAATTACATATACAGAACCGATCACATTGAAACGTTCCGTTATTAATGAATTACATATGGAGAACCGATCACATTGAAACGTTCCGTTATTAATGAATTACATATGGAGAACCAATCACATTGAAACGTTTCGTTATTAATTAATTACATATGGAGAACCGATCACATTGAAACGTTACGTTATTAATTAATTACATATGGAGAACCGATCACATTGAAACGTTCCATTATTTATGAATTACATATGGAGAACCGATCACATTGAAACGTTCCGTTATTAATGAATTACATATGCAGAACCAATCACATTGAAACGTTTCGTTATTAATGAATTACATATGGAGAACCGATCACATTGAAACGTTCCGTTATTAATGAATTACATATGGAGAACCGATCACATTGAAACGTTCCGTTATTAATGAATTACATATGGAGAACCGATCACATTGAAACGTTCCGTTATTAATGACTTACATATGCAGAACCGATCACATTGAAACGTTCCGTTATTAATGAATTACATATGGAGAACCGATCACATTGAAACGTTCCGTTATTAATGAATTACATATGCAGAACCAATCACATTGAAACGTTCCGTTATTAATGAATTACATATACAGAACCGATCACATTGAAACGTTCCGTTATTTAATGAATTACATATGCAGAACCGATCACATTGAAACGTTCCGTTATTAATGAATTACATATGGAGAACCGATCACATTGAAACGTTCCGTTATTAATGAATTACATATGGACAACCGATCACATTGAAACGTTCCGTTAATTTATGAATTACATATGGAGAACCGATCACATTGAAACGTTCTGTTATTAATGAATTACATATGGAGAACCGACCACATTGAAACGTTCCGTTATTAATGAATTACATATGGAGAACCGATCACATTGAAACGTTCCGTTATTACTGAATTACATATGGAGAACCGATCACATTGAAACGTTCCGTTATTAATTAATTACATATGCAGAACCGATCACATTGAAACGTTCCGTTATTAATTAATTACATATGCAGAACTGATCACATTGAAACGTTCCGTTATTAATTAATTACATATGGAGAACCGATCACATTGAAACATTCAGTTATTAATGAATTACATATGGAGAACCGATCACATTGAAACATTCAGTTATTAATGAATTACATATGGAGAACCGATCACATTGAAACGTTCCGTTATTAATGAATTACATATGGAGAACCGATGACATTGAAACGTTTCGTTATTAATGAATTACATATGCAGAACCGATCACGTTGAAACGTTCCGTTATTAATGAATTACATATGGAGAACCGATTACATTGAAACGTTCCGTTATTCATGAATTACATATGGAGAACCGATCGCATTGAAACGTTCCGTTATTAATGAATTACATATGGAGAACCGATCACATTGAAACGTTCCGTTATTAATGAATTACATATGGAGAACCGATCACATTGAAACGTTCCGTTATTAATGAATTACATATTGAGAACCGATCACATTGAAACATTCCGTTATTAATGAATTACATATGGAGAACCGATTACATTGAAACGTTCCGTTATTCATGAATTACATATGGAGAACCGATCGCATTGAAACGTTCCGTTATTAATGAATTACATATGGAGAACCGATCACATTGAAACGTTCCGTTATTAATGAATTACATATGGAGAACCGATCACATTGAAACGTTCCGTTATTAATGAATAACATATGGAGAACCAATCACATTGAAGTGTTCACAGTAAAGTGCTTTGTTTAGTTTCTGCTTCAGACTCATGGAAGGTGATGATCTTTCAGATGCTCAAAACTTCATTAGTCCAGAGGCGTGGGGCCGTCCCTCACAGTAACCAAACACTCCAGCTGTCGATGGCCAGCAGCTCAACATGTCTGCAGAATGAAGTGAAACCTGAGACCTGGACCCTCCCCAAAAGCCTTTCTCCTGCACATTCTCTGTGACGGTAATGCCACAGGGAGAACAAGTACTAGAGCCGTTCTGAGAAACCTTGCCTGAGAGTAAAGCTTTCAAAACAGCTACGACTTACTCACAGGAAATGTCCAGTATTACTAACAGCTGAGGAGAGGATTGCATTATTTTATTACTTCAACAACCACAGAAATTATATCTCTGTAATGTGCTGTACCTCAAATCCATCCCCTGGTGTCCTACCAGTGGTGTCTGGTGCCGTTTAAGATTAGGGAGGATTATTCTCCGTATTTATATTACAACATATTGGATGACTGTTATTGATATTCACCCAGCTCAATGTAACATCAATAGGTTTAGACTACAACATGATACTCTAATTCTCCCTATTATGAGGTTGCTCCAACCAGAACTACAAATTCAAGTTTACAATGTAGGTGCACAGGTCGAGGAAAAAAAATTGTAATCAGGGTGACAGACAGTGACACATTCAATACCGCCTTGCACACTCTTGCCTGCATCTACAGTAGCTGATCTGGGGTGTGATCATTAGTCCAAACAGTTGCAAATGAGAGTTTCTATTGGACAAATGCAGGTATGTTTATCCCCATTGCATTCCGTTTGCTTCTATTTAAGAAACACTTTGGAATGAATATACCCCTTGACCACCCGCAAACACAGTTTACTTTCATAGCAGCCACATACAAACAGCATGATCACTTTGCTCGTTGTATAATTCCTACATACTCTCCTCCTCTCACCTTTTCCCTTCGCTTGTGGACGTCAGTGCAAGAACACAACAGCTGTCTGTGACCATGCAAAAACAAACAACCTTTCCAAGCCAAACCTTCATAGCATAACCGCTACAGACAGCCTACATCGTTGTCACTATATTAGTTAACGTCATAGTCAACATAGCTACTAGAACTAACGTGTTGGTAAACCCACTACAATCATGCAGAACAGTGTACAGTCAGCAGTTTAGCAGTTACACCGGCAGGCCCCAGGTGGCAATAAACTAATACAACCAAAAGCTTACCTTGACTTGGGAGAGTTCCAGTGTCAGTTAGCCATAGTCAGTTAGCTAACATAGCATCTGTTATGGCAGATGAGTGAGGAGGTGTGGAGTCAGGCGCAGAGAGCAAAAGATGTGGGGAAAAAACACGCTTTAATGTCACGGATAAATAACATGAACAAAAGTAGGAAAACAAATGAACAGAAATATAAACGGACAGCGTGAAACCCAAAATACAAACAAAATACACTCAAACAAAGAACAGACGAACAAGCCCGCACGAAACAGAAGCGGGCTGAACAAACTATATATAACCCTACCCTAACAACCAAACAAGAAACAGGTGCTACCAATCAGACAAAACCAAAGGAACACAGAACAACGGATCGGTGATAGCTAGTAGACCGGCGACGACGACCGCCGAGCGCCACCCGAACAAGAAGGGGAGTCACCTTCGGTAATATTCGTGACAGCATCCCTCTCTGTTTGTGATGGGTGTTTGAGTAGGCTAAACTAGCTAGCTGCATTCGCTAGCTAAGTAAGTGAAACTGAAAGTGAAAAAAATACAATGAAATATAGCTAGCTCTCTCTCTCTTTTGCTTCTCCTTCATTTTTGAAGAAATTCATTTGTTCAAACTGTTCAACTATTGTATTTCTCTTTGAGTCAACTACACACCACATGTTATGCACTGCAGTGCTAGTTAGCTGTAGCTTATGATTTCAGTACTAGATTCATTGTCTGATCCTTTGATTGGGTGGACATGTCAGTTCACGCTGCAAGATCTCTAATAGGTTGGAGGAAGTGCTCCAGAAGTTGGAAGTCTGTGGAAGTCTATGGAAGGTAGTGAGAACCATGAGCCACTAGATCTTGTATTGAAGTCAACGTACACAAAGGAGGACGGAAACTATCTGTCCTCCGGCTACAAAAATCAAATCAAATCAAATCCAATTTTATTTGTCACATACACATGGTTAGCAGATGTTAATGCGAGTGTAGCGAAATGCTTGTGCTTCTAGTTCCGACGATGCAGTAATAACCAACAAGTAATCTCGCTAACAATTCCAAAACTACTACCTTATAGACACAAGTGTAAGGGGATAAGAATATGTACATAAAGATACATGAGTGAGTGATGGTACAGAGCGGCATAGGCAAGATACAGTATGAGATGAATAATGTAGGGTATGTAAACATTATATTAGGTAGCATTGTTTAAAGTGGCTAGTGATATATTTTACATCATTTCCCATCAATTCCCATTATTAAAGTGGCTGGAGTTGAGTCAGTGTGTTGGCAGCAGCCACTCAATGTTAGTGGTGGCTGTTTAAAAGTCTGATGGCCTTGAGATAGAAGCTGTTTTTCAGTCTCTCTGTCCCAGCTTTGATGCACCTGTACTGACCTCGCCTTCTGGATGATAGCGGGGTGAACAGGCAGTGGCTCGGGTGGTTGTTGTCCTTGATGATCTTTATGGCCTTCCTGTGACATCGGGTGGTGTAGGTGTCCTGGAGGGCAGGTAGTTTTCCCCCGGTGATGCGTTGTGCAGACCTCACTACCCTCTGGAGAGCCTTACGGTTGTGGGTGGAGCAGTTGCCGTACCAGGCGGTGATACAGCCCGACAGGATGCTCTCGATTGTGCATCTGTAGAAGTTTGTGAGGGTTTTAGGTGAGAAGCCAAATTTCTTCAGCCTCCTGAGGTTGAAGAGGCTCTGTTTTGCCTTCTTCACCACACCGTCTGTGTGGCTGGACCATTTCAGTTTGTCAGTGATGTGTACGCCAAGGAACTTGAAGCTTTCCACCTTCTCCACTGTGGTCCTGTCGATGTAGAAAGGGGGGTGCACCCTCTGCTGTTTCCTGAAGTCCACGATCATCTCCTTTGTTTTGTTGACATTGAGTGAGAGGTTGTTTTCCAGGCACCAAACTCCCAGAGCCCTCACCTCCTCCCTGTAGGCTGTCTCATCGTTGTTGGTAATCAAGCCTACTGCTGTTGTGTCGTATGCAAACTTGATGATTGAGTTGGAGGCGTGCTTGGCCACACAGTCATGAGTGTGAACAGGGAGTATTCTAGGGGGCTGAGCAAATACCCTTGTGGAGTCCCAGTGCTGAAGATCAGTGGAGTGGAGATGTTGTTTCCTACCTTCACCACCTGGGGGCGGCCCATCAGGAAGTCCAGGACCCAGTTGAACAGGGCGGGGTTCCGACCCAGGGCCTCGACCTTAATGATGAGCTTGGAGGGTACTATGGTGTTGAATGCTGAGCTATGGTCAATAAACAGCATTCTTACATAGGTATTTATCTTGTCCAGATCGGATAGGGCAGTGTGCAGAGAGATGGCAATTTCATTATCTGTGGATCTATTGGGGCGGTAAGAAAATGTAAGTGGGTCTAGGGTGTCAGGTAGGGTGGAGGTGATATGGTCCTTGACTAGTCTCTCATGATGACAGAGGTGAGTGATACGGGGCGAGTGTGTTTTAATAAACGTTATGGTGACGTGAATATATTTATGTATAGTTTTATCTAAAAAGGATAACTTTTTTTAATGTTTCACTATTTTTCACTGTGTCCTACCCTCTCTAAACAATGTTAATTCAACAAAGACAAGTTATTTGAATTTATTTTAACCTACTATCCAGAGGTAATAATAATAATAATATAATAATAATAATAATATTATTAATATTAATTAATATTAATATTAATATTATTATTATATTTATTTATTATTATCCAGAGGTCTTAGTAAATTGATGAATGGGCAACACAACAACGTAAAGGCATTAAGCAGTCCCTTAACCCGTCCAGGGGTGTTTCAGATGTATCCCAAGTCCTCAACAGGCCTATGATTGACTCCAGATGACCAGAGGAGAGCTCTGGAGATCCAGGCTTCCAATGATCTAGCGCCCAGTGCTGAAGTCATGGTGAGCCATGGTACTGCACCCCACCCTTCCCCAGGTCAACCTGTATCCATGTCTTCTGACCCAAGCCAGGGTTGAGTAAGAAGATTCAATCCAATCTTAGGGGCAAATTTGATTGGCACTTGGGTTTATTGTGAGTACCTGTAAAGCAGTCTGATAGACAGTGTTTACATGGGTGGAAACTATGATGGTTTTATGGGCCATTACCAAAACAAAAAAATGATACAACCATTAACGTTGGCATGGT
>NC_068447.1:12055828-12265828 GCF_023373465.1 Oncorhynchus keta
TACAGGGACCTTTATCCTCATGGATATTACTGGGACTTTTATCCTCATGGATATTACAGGGACCTTTATCCTCTGGACCATCACAGGGACTTTTATCCTGTGGGATATTACAGGGACTTTTATCCTCATGGATATTACAGGGACTTTTATCCTGTGGGATATTACAGGGACCTTTATCCTCATGGATATTACTGGGACTTTTATCCTCATGGATATTACTGGGATTTTTATCCTCATGGATATTACTGGGACTTTTATCCTCATGGATATTACTGGGACTTTTATCCTCATGGATATTACTGGGACTTTTATCCTCATGGATATTACTGGGACTTTTATCCTCATGGATATTACTGGGACTTTTATCCTCATGGATATTACAGGGACCTTTATCCTCTGGACCATCACAGGGACTTTTATCCTGTGGGATATTACAGGGACTTTTATCCTCATGGATATTACAGGGACTTTTATCCTGTGGGATATTACAGGGACCTTTATCCTCATGGATATTACTGGGACTTTTATCCTCATGGATATTACAGGGACTTTAATAGTTGGGGATATTACAGGGACCTTTAAAGTTGGGGATATTACAGGGACTTTTATAGTTGGGGATTTTACAGGGACTTTTATAGTTGGGGATATTACAGGGACCTTTATAGTTGGGGATATTACAGGGACCTTTATAGTTGGGGATATTACAGGGACCTTTATAGTTGGGGATATTACAGGGACTTTTATAGTTGGGGATATTACAGGGACTTTTATCCTCGTGGATATTACAGGGACTTTAATAGTTGGGGATATTACAGGGACGTTTATAGTTGGGGATGTTACAGGGACCTTTATAGTTGGGGATATTACAGGGACCTTTATAGTTGGGGATATTACAGGGACGTTTATAGTTGGGGATATTACAGGGACTTTTATAGTTGGGGATATTACAGGGACGTTTATAGTTGGGGATATTACAGGGACCTTTATAGTTGGGGATATTACAGGGACCTTTATAGTTGGGGATATTACAGGGACCTTTATAGTTGGGGATATTACAGGGACGTTTATAGTTGGGGATATTACAGGGACCTTTATAGTTGGGGATATTACAGGGACCTTTATAGTTGGGGATATTACAGGGACCTTTATAGTTGGGGATATTACAGGGACATTTATAGTTGGGGATATTACAGGGACCTTTATAGTTGGGGATATTACAGGGACTTTTATAGTTGGGGATATTACAGGGACCTTTATAGTTGGGGATATTACAGGGACTTTTATAGTTGGGGATATTACAGGGACCTTTATAGTTGGGGATATTACAGGGACTTTTATAGTTGGGGATATTGCAGTGACCTTTATAGTTGGGGATATTACAGGGACCTTTATAGTTGGGGATATTACAGGGACTTTTATAGTTGGGGATATTACAGGGACTTTTATAGTTGGGGATATTACAGGGACTTTTATAGTTGGGGATATTACAGGGACTTTTATAGTTGGGGATATTACAGGGACCTTTATAGTTGGGGATATTACAGGGACTTTTATAGTTGGGGATATTACAGGGGCCTTTATAGTTGGGGATATTACAGGGACCTTTATAGTTGGGGATATTACAGGGACCTTTATAGTTGGGGATATTACAGGGACCTTTATAGTTGGGGACAGTTTTATAGTTGGGGATATTACAGGGACTTTTATAGTTGGGGATATTACAGGGACTTTTATAGTTGGGGATATTACAGGGACCTTTATAGTTGGGGATATTACAGGGACTTTTATAGTTGGGGATATTACAGGGACCTTTATAGTTGGGGATATTACAGGGACCTTTATAGTTGGGGATATTACAGGGACCTTTATAGTTGGGGATATTACAGGGACTTTCATAGTTGGGGATATTACAGGGACGTTTATAGTTGGGGATATTACAGGGACCTTTATAGTTGGGGATATTACAGGGACCTTTATAGTTGGGGATATTACAGGGACCTTTATAGTTGGGGATATTACAGGGACCTTTAAAGTTGGGGATATTACAGGGACTTTTATAGTTGGGGATATTACAGGGACCTTTATAGTTGGGGATATTACAGGGACCTTTATAGTTGGGGATATTACAGGGACATTTATAGTTGGGGATATTACAGGGACGTTTATAGTTGGGGATATTACAGGGACTTTATAGTTGGGGATATTACAGGGACCTTTATAGTTGGGGATATTACAGGGACTTTTATAGTTGGGGATATTACAGGGACCTTTATAGTTGGGGATATTACAGGGACCTTTATAGTTGGGGATATTACAGGGACCTTTATAGTTGGGGATATTACAGGGACTTTTATAGTTGGGGATATTACAGGGACCTTTATAGTTGGGGATATTACAGGGACTTTTATAGTTGGGGATATTACAGGGACCTTTATAGTTGGGGATATTACAGGGACCTTTATAGTTGGGGATATTACAGGGACCTTTATAGTTGGGGATATTACAGGGACTTTTATAGTTGGGGATATTACAGGGACCTTTATAGTTGGGGATATTACAGGGACCTTTATAGTTGGGGATATTACAGGGACTTTTATAGTTGGGGATATTACAGGGACCTTTATAGTTGGGGATATTACAGGGACCTTTTATAGTTGGGGATATTACAGGGACCTTTATAGTTGGGGATATTACAGGGACTTTTATAGTTGGGGATATTACAGGGACCTTTATAGTTGGGGATATTACAGGGACTTTTATAGTTGGGGATATTACAGGGACCTTTATAGTTGGGGATATTACAGGGACTTTTATAGTTGGGGATATTGCAGTGACCTTTATAGTTGGGGATATTACAGGGACCTTTATAGTTGGGGATATTACAGGGAATTTTATAGTTGGGGATATTACAGGGACTTTTATAGTTGGGGATATTACAGGGACTTTTATAGTTGGGGATATTACAGGGACCTTTATAGTTGGGGATATTACAGGGACTTTTATAGTTGGGGATATTACAGGGACCTTTATAGTTGGGGATATTACAGGGACCTTTATAGTTGGGGATATTACAGGGACTTTTATAGTTGGGGATATTACAGGGACCTTTATAGTTGGGGATATTACAGGGACTTTTATAGTTGGGGATATTACAGGGACCTTTATAGTTGGGGATATTACAGTGACCTTTATAGTTGGGGATATTACAGGGACTTTTATAGTTGGGGATTTTACAGGGACTTTTATAGTTGGGGATATTACAGGGACCTTTATAGTTGGGGATATTACAGGGACTTTTATAGTTGGGGATATTACAGGGACCTTTATAGTTGGGGATATTACAGTGACCCTTATAGTTGGGGATATTACAGGGACTTTTATAGTTGGGGATATTACAGGGACTTTTATAGTTGGGGGGATTACAGGGACTTTTATCCTGTGGGATATCACAGGGACCTTTATAGTTGGGGGTATTACAGGGACTTTTATCCCGTGGGATATTACAGGGACTTTTATCCTCTCGGATATTACAGGGACTTTCATCCTCTTGATATTACAGGGACTTTTATCCTCTGGGATATTACAGGGACTTTTATCCTCATGGATATTACAGGGACTTTTATCCTTGTGGATATCACAGGGACTTTTATCCTCATGGATATTACAGGGACTTTTATCCTCATGGATATTACAGGAACTTTTATCCTCAGGGATATTAAGGGGACTTTTATCCTCAGGGATATTACAGGGTCTTTTATCCTCAGGGATATTACAGGGACTTTTATCCTCAGGGATATTACAGGGAACTTTATCCTCAGGGATATTACAGGGACTTTTATCCTCTGGACCATCACAGGGACTTTTATCCTCATGGATATTACAGGGACTTTTATCCTCATGGATATTACAGGAACTTTTATCCTCGGGGATATTAAGGGGACTTTTATCCTCAGGGATATTACAGGGTCTTTTATCCTCAGGGATATTACAGGGACTTTTATCCTCAGGGATATTACAGGGAACTTTATCCTCAGGGATATTACAGGGACTTTTATCCTCTGGACCATCACAGGGACGTTTATCCTCATGGATATTACAGGGACCTTTATCCTCAGGGATATTACAGGGACTTTTATCCTCATGGATATTACAGGGACTTTTATCCTCCGGGATATTACAGGGACTTTTATCCTCATGGATATTACAGGGACTTTTATCCTCAGGGATATTACAGGGACTTTTATCCTCTGGATATTACAGGGACTTTTATCCTCTGGATATTACAGGGACTTTTATCCTCAGGGATATTACAGGGACTTTTATCCTCAGGGATATCACAGGGACTTTTATCCTCAGGGATATTACAGGGACTTTTATCCTCAGGGATATTACAGGGACTTTTATCCTCATGGATATTACAGGGACTTTTATCCTCAGGGATATTACAGGGACTTTTATCCTCAGGGATATTACAGGAACTTTTATCCTCAGGGATATTACAGGGACTTTTATCCTCAGGGATATTACAGGGACTTTTATCCTCAGGGATATTACAGGGACTTTTATCCTCAGGGATATTACAGGGACTTTTATCCTCAGGGATATTACAGGGACTTTTATCCTCTGGATATTACAGGGACTTTTATCCTCAGGGATATTACAGGGACTTTTATCCTCAGGGATATTACAGGGACTTTTATCCTCAGGGATATTACAGGGACTTTTATCCTCAGGGATATTACAGGGACTTTTATCCTCAGGGATATTACAGGGACTTTTATCCTCTGGATATTACAGGGACTTTTATCCTCTGGATATTACAGGGACTTTTATCCTCGGGGATATTACAGGGACTTTTATCCTCAGGGATATCACAGGGACTTTTATCCTCAGGGATATTACAGGGACTTTTATCCTCAGGGATATTACAGGGACTTTTATCCTCATGGATATTACAGGGACTTTTATCCTCAGGGATATTACAGGGACTTTTATCCTCAGGGATATTACAGGAACTTTTATCCTCAGGGATATTACAGGGACTTTTATCCTCAGGGATATTACAGGGACTTTTATCCTCAGGGATATTACAGGGACTTTTATCCTCAGGGATATTACAGGGACTTTTATCCTCAGGGATATTACAGGGACTTTTATCCTCTGGATATTACAGGGACTTTTATCCTCAGGGATATTACAGGGACTTTTATCCTCAGGGATATTACAGGGACTTTTATCCTCAGGGATATTACAGGGACTTTTATCCTCAGGGATATTACAGGGACTTTTATCCTCAGGGATATTACAGGGACTTTTATCCTCAGGGATATTACAGGGACTTTTATCCTCAGGGATATTACAGGGACTTTTATCCTCTGGGATATTACAGGGACTTTTATCCTCTGGATATTACAGGGACTTTTATCCTCTGGGATATTACACAATTTGTTGTCTGATGAACCCCTTTATGATGCTCAGATATTCTGATCAGGAAGAGACATAGGCTTTTGTTTTTATTTTATTTCAATGCTTACAGTTTGTGGAGTGAAGAACACTTCAGAACCCCTAGAAACAACAGAACACTTCAGAACCCCTAGAAACAACAGAACACTTCAGAACCCCTAGAAGCAACAGAACACTTCAGAACCCCTAGAAGAATCAGAACACTTTTCTCTGACTGGAGACATGCACTGACTATACTCGATGATACACAGCAATCAGTATTTCAACAGAAAACCGAAATATAGCATTGCCGAATCAAAAGCATTAGTCATTTTCCAGGCAAGACAAATGCAACATAAAATCACTCAACTGACATCTGCTGAAATACACAAATTAGACCCTCTCTGAAAATCCAAAATTAGATACTCTCTGAAGAGCAACTGACATTGTATTGGCAAAACCATTTGAATAATGATTACATAACCTTGCTTTTTATTAGATTTGTCCCAGTGTGCAATAGCTCATGAATATGGCATTGTGAAAACCAACCAGAAAACGATAAGACTAAAACATGCAGTGCCCCCTACTGTTGATGATTTATACGTCACTATGTACAAGGATTGTATTGATAGTAATTCAACCGTGTGGGGTACAATATTACTGTTGTGTAGCATACACTAATTCAATCAAAATATATTACTGTTTCTAACACATTCTTGTTGTACTATTTGTAGAGTGTTGTGTAACAATGTTTCAAAGGCAACGACAGTCCCACTGGGCACACACCGGTAGAATCACTGTTGCAACCACGTCATTTCAATGACATTTTTTAATTTCTTTATTTCACCTTTATTTAACCAGGCAAGTCAGTTAAGAACACATTCTTATTTTCAATGACGGCCTGGGAACAGTGGGTTAACTGCCTGTTCAGGGGCAGAACGACAGATTTGTACCTTGTCAGCTCAGGGGTTTGAACTCGCAACCTTCCGGTTACTAGTCCAACGCTCTAGGCTACGCTGACGTTGAATGAACGTTGAACAGATGTTGATGTGCCCAGTGGGATTTGTGTAAAAGTAAAAGTAAAAGTAAAAGTAAAAAGACAAACAAAACATCTGCATCACATTTCATTACCTGGCCTGCGTGGGGAGGAGACGTGAAAGGACACATATCATTGCCTGGCCTGAGTGGGGAGGAGACGTGAAAGGACACATATCACTGCCTGGCCTGAAAGGAGTGGGGAGGAGACGTGAAAGGACACATATCATTGCCTGGCCTGAGTGGGGATATCATATCTGCCTGGCCTGAGTGGGGAGGAGACGTGAAAGGACACATATCACTGCCTGGCCTGAGTGGGGAGGAGACGTGAAAGGACACATATCACTGCCTGGCCTGAGTGGGGAGGAGACGTGAAAGGACACATATCATTGCCTGGCCTGAGTGGGGAGGAGACGTGAAAGGACACATATCACTGCCTGGCCTGAGTGGGGAGGAGACGTGAAAGGACACATATCACTGCCTGGCCTGAGTGGGGAGGAGACGTGAAAGGACACATATCATTGCCTGGCCTGAGTGGGGAGGAGACGTGAAAGGACACATATCACTGCCTGGCCTGAGTGGGGAGGAGACGTGAAAGGACACATATCATTGCCTGGCCTGAGTGGGGAGGAGACGTGAAAGGACACATATCACTGCCTGGCCTGAGTGGGGAGGAGACGTGAAAGGACACATATCACTGCCTGGCCTGAGTGGGGAGGAGACGTGAAAGGACACATATCATTGCCTGGCCTGAGTGGGGAGGAGACGTGAAAGGACACATATCACTGCCTGGCCTGAGTGGGGAGGAGACGTGAAAGGACACATATCACTGCCTGGCCTGAGTGGGGAGGAGACGTGAAAGGACACATATCACTGCCTGGCCTGCGTGGGGAGGAGACGTGAAAGGACACATATCACTGCCTGGCCTGAGTGGGGAGGAGACGTGAAAGGACACATATCACTGCCTGGCCTGAGTGGGGAGGAGACGTGAAAGGACACATATCACTGCCTGGCCTGCGTGGGGAGGAGACGTGAAAGGACACATATCACTGCCTGGCCTGCATGGGGAGGAGACGTGAAAGGACACATATCATCACAGCTGGTCATGCAATGGTCTACATGGATCTCCATTCAACTGTTCAGAGCACTACTAAAGGATATAGGTTGAACAATACCTTTGCTTCAGCTCACATTTTCCACATCATGTAAATGATTGATTACTCATGTACTGTATGCCTCACAGTTTCTTTCATTAGGGCTACGTTGATTTATTGAATCCATCCAGGCAAAGTCTATGAGATGTAGTCCTTAATAACGTCCTTAATAACGGAACTGACTTATAAATCTACATTCTCACAGTCTGGCGCTGTATTTACGTTCATGTTTATCATGTGGCTGACTAACACCGTTTGGCTTAGTGACTTAAGCAGTCCAATGAATGTCTGTTAACAAGAGGAAGTGTTGTATTGGCATGACAGGAAGTGGCTTGCACAAACTCTTGTTACCAGATTCAGGCCGATTGACCTCCCACGTAGCAACCACCACAAGCCTGACTCATCTGTGATAGCTGTACGGTGATGCATAGTAGATCTTACGTTAGAATTAAGCATAATCACAGCAAGCACATTCACCCTCACCAAGTTCATGTGTTGCATTGGCCACCTACATGGATCATCTTGTCGGCCTCCAATGTGAATACCGCCAACGTGGTACTATGAGCTTTAATATATAATCAAATGTTTTGTGCCAAAGTTCAAAGTTCCACTTCCACAAACTTACTGTAAACTGTCCTGTTTGTCTTAGCATTGATGACCAGGTTGTTAGTTGAAATAACCACATTGCACTGCAGTAAATCAACATCATATTTTTTATTTTATTTTACTAGGCATGTCAGTTAAGAGCAAATTCTTATTTTCAATGACAGCCTAGGAACAGTGGGTTAACTGCCTGTTAAGGGGCAGAACAAGATATTTGTACTTTGTCAGCTCGGGGATATGAACTTGCAACCTTTCAGGTTACTAGTCCAACGCTCTAACCACTAGGCTACCCTGCCGCTGTCAGCGATTGGGTGCAGAGTGAAAGCGGAGTCAGGTGCAGGACACAGGTATTGAGTAATCCAACTGAGTTCTACTCAAAGAATAAAGCAAAATTCCAAATAGGAACATACAACACAACTCTAACACAACCACAACCACTTAATGACATGAAATATCACAGACAGAACAGAAATGTATGTCAGATGGTTAAATAGGTATTGTAATGAGGGACTGTAAAACACGTGTGTGTGTAGTCAGACAAAACAAAACGACTCAGAAAAATGGATGGGTAGTGACTAGAAAGCCGTTGACGTCGACCGCCGAACACCACCCGAACACCACCCGAACACCACCCGAACCCCACCCGAACCCCACCCGAACACCACCCGAACACCACCCGAACACCACCCGAACACCACCCGAACCCCACCCGAACACCACCCACCCGAACCCCACCCACCACCCGAACCCCACGAACCCCACCCGAACACCACCCGAACACCACCCCCCGAACCCACCCGAACACCACCCGAACACCACCCCCAACACCACCCGAACCCCCCGAACCCCACCCGAACACCACCCGAACACCAACCACCCGAACACCACCCAAACTCCACCCGAACACCACGAACACCATCCGAACACCACCCGAACACCACCCGAACACCACCCGAACACCACCCGAACACCACCCGAACACCACCCGAACACCACCCGAACAAGGAGAAGGGCCGACTACAGGGACCTTTATCAGCCGCCCCATAATAGGAAACTATTCAGCGTTTCTACAGGAAGAAGACTAATACCCGTGTTCTATCAACATTATTGATGTATTTCAGGTTGTTCATGTAAAAGATCATGTGGTATAATATATGCCATTTAGGGACGCTTTATCCAAAGCCACTTACAGTCATGTGTGCATACATTCAGCGTTTGGTCCAGGAAGAACCTACTACCCTGGCGTTACAAGCCCCATGCTCTACCAACTGAGCCACAGAAGGACCACTGGTATCAATGACTTACCTGGTTAAATAAAGGCTAAATAAATGAATGAATAAAATAACCCTGCTATTCACTTTGTCACCCAGCTGTTTCCATCACAGCAATGCTTATTTTCACGACAATTTCATAAACATTAGACCATTTCGCCCACAGCGACTGTTATTCACTTTTGCACTGTGGAGACACTGTGATGAAATGAGAAAATACTTGCAATAGGGCTCTTACATTTGACATTGTATATTATTCACTCAATGGTTGTATCGGTGTAATTGTGGACATTGGTCCCTTGTTGCTGTAGAGAAAATAATAGCCAACATAAAATTCACATTTGAGGTTACTGTGCTCTCCTTGGAGGTTACACAAAGCCAGTGGCACTGAGTCTGCAGGGGTGAGGCAGCCTTGAATGTTGTGTGTGTTTGTGTACGTGTGCGTGTGCGTGTGCGTGTGTGGAAAGGAGGGTATGAGAGTATGAGTGGGTGGGTGGGTAGAGAGGAAGCGGTGGAGAGGTAGAAAAAAGGAAGAAAAAAATGATTGTCTCATAAGCTTCCCTAAAGCCAAGCAGTAAAGAGTCAAACCTGCCTGTGTCTGTGCTGCTGGCTCATCTGGACTGAGACCTTGGTCCAACACACATCCAAACAGTACACAGGAACACAAGGAGAGAGGCGATAACTGAGGGCCAACTTCGACTGCAGTCCCCTTGGTGAGTTACCTGCTTGGCCTATCTCATTGACAGTGTGATAGTGACAACCAAGAGGCATATGCATACTGTACTGTATGTCTGCAGATAAACTACAGATTGTCTTCAGCTTGTTATAATGTTTACCCCGTCATCATATCACTTGGAATTAACCTCACTTTTTCGCCAAGAACATGGAAGACTCGCTAGTCAGTCTGAGGCAGCGTTTCAGCCCAGCTGATGCATGATTTCAGCTCAGTCTTCCATCATTACAGTACGGCGTACGGTTATGTTCTGAGCTTCCTTACCATATTTTTTGTTGTTGTGCTATATGTAATAATTATAAACTGGGTGGTTTGAGCCCTGAATGCTGATTGGCCTGCAGCCGTGGTATATCAGACCGCATATCACAGGTATGACAAAATATGTATTTCTACTGTTCTAATTATGTTGACAACCAGTTTATAATAGAAATAAGTCACCTGGGGGGTTTGTGGTATGTCAAATCAAATCAAATCACGTTTTATTGGTCACGTACACATGATTAGTAGATGTTATTGTGGGTGTAGAGAAATGCTTGTGCTTCTAGCTCTAACAGTGCAGCAGTATCTAACAAGTTGTCTAACTATTACACAACATATACCCAATGCACACAAATCTAAGTAAAGGAATGGGATTAAGAATATATAGACTAAGATACATTAGAATAGTATGGAATACAGTATATACATATGAGATGAGTAATGTTAGAGCAGCATAGACTAAGATACAGTAGAATAGTATGGAATACAGTATATACATATGAGATGAGTAATGTCAGAGCAGCATAGACTAAGATACAGTAGAATAGTATGGAATACAGTATATACAGATGAGATGAGTAATGTCAGAGCAGCATAGACTAAGATACATTAGAACAGTATGGAATACAGTATATACATATGAGATGAGTAATGTCAGAGCAGCATAGACTAAGATACAGTAGAATAGTATGGAATACAGTATATACATATGAGATGAGTAATGTCAGAGCAGCATAGACTAAGATACATTAGAACAGTATGGAATACAGTATATACATATGAGATGAGTAATGTCAGAGCAGCATAGACTAAGATACAGTAGAATAGTATGGAATACAGTATATATATACATTATTAAAGTGACTAGTGTTCCATTTATTAATGTGGCCAGTGATTTCAAGTCTATGTATATAGGTCAGCAGCCTCTGACGTGCTAGTGATGGCTATTTAACAGTCTGATGGCCTTGAGATAGAAGCTGTTTTTCAGTCTCTCGATGCCAGCTTTGATGCACCTGTTTTGACCTGTACTGACCTTCTGGATGATAACTGGGTGAGCATATGGCCAATATACCACGGCTAAGAGCTGTATTCCAGCACTCCGCGTTGCATCGTGCTTAAGAACAGCCATTAGCCATGGTATATTGGCCATATACCACAGCCCCTCTGGCCTTATTGCTTAACTATAAATAAACACATCACCTCTTCATCATTTAATATTCTAATTAGTCACTGAAGTCTTATTTATATTTTAAATGTTTATATTTTTATTTGAAAAAAATATATATATTTTCTTTGAAAATGCTTTTGAGCTCATATCAAACTTGAAAGCTATTTACATTTTTACTATTTGCTTTCAGAATGTATTCTCCTTTTGTTGTGTTACAGCCTGAATTCAAAATTGATTACGTTGATGTATTTTTCTCACCCATCTACTCACAATACCCCATAGTGACAAAGTGAAAACATGTTTTTAGAAATGTTGGCAAATTTAGAAAGAGTCTATACATTGTAGAAGCACCTTTGGCAGTGATTACAGGTGTCATTTTGGGTAAGTCTCTAAGAGCTTTCCACACCTGGATTGCGCAACATTTGTCCATTATTCTTTTCAAAATTCTTAAACATCTGTCAAATTCGTTGTTGATCTTTTGCATTTTCAGGTCTTGCCATAGATTTTCAAGTAGATTTACCTGTATGTCAAAACTGTAACTCAGCCACTCAGGTACACAGGTACACTCAGTGTAGATGTCGCCTTGTGTTGCCTTGTGTTTTAGGTTGTTGTCATGCTGAAAGGTGACTTCATCTCCCAGTGTCTGGTAGAAAGCAGACTGAAACAGGTTTCCTCTTGAATTCTGCCTATGCTTACAATACCAGCTTTACAACACCAGCTTTACAACACCAGCTTTACAATACCAGCTTTACAATACCAGCTTTACAATACCGGCTTTACGATACCAGCTTTACAACCCCAGCTTTACAATACCAGCTTTACAATACCAGCTTTACAACACCAGTTTTACAATACCAGCTTTACAATACCAGCTTTACAATATCAGCTTTTCAACACCAGCTTTACAACACCAGCTTTACAACACCAGCTTTACAAGACCATCGTTACTACACCAGCTTTACAATATCAGCTTTACAATATCAGCTTTACAACACCAGCTTTACAATATCAGCTTTACAACACCAGCTTTACAATATCAGCTTTACAATATCAGCTTTACAACACCAGCTTTACAATATCAGCGTTTACAAGCTTTAATACAAGCTTTACTATACCAGCTTTACAATATCAGCTTTACAACACCAGCTTTACAATATCAGCGTTACAACACCAGCTTTACAATACCAGCTTTACAATATCAGCTTTACAATACCAGCTTCACAACACCAGCTTTACAACACCAGCTTTACAATATTAGCTTTACAACACCAGCTTTACAACACCAGCTTTACAATATCAGCGTTACAACACCAGCTTTACAATACCAGCTTTACAATACCAGCTTTACAATACCAGATTTACAATATTAGCTTTACAATACCAGCTTTACAATATTAGCTTTACAACACCAGCTTTACAATACCAGCTTTACAATACCAGCTTTACAATACCAGATTTACAATATTAGCTTTACAACACCAGCTTTACAATACCAGCTTTACAACACCAGTTTTACAATACCAGCTTTACAATACCAGCTTTACAATATCAGCTTTTCAACACCAGCTTTACAACACCAGCTTTACAACACCAGCTTTACAAGACCATCGTTACTACACCAGCTTTACAATATCAGCTTTACAATATCAGCTTTACAACACCAGCTTTACAATATCAGCTTTACAACACCAGCTTTACAATATCAGCTTTACAATATCAGCTTTACAACACCAGCTTTACAATATCAGCGTTACAATACAAGCTTTACTACACCAGCTTTACAATATCAGCTTTACAATATCAGCTTTACAACACCAGCTTTACAATATCAGCGTTACAACACCAGCTTTACAATGCCAGCTTTACAATATCAGCTTTACAATACCAGCTTCACAACACCAGCTTTACAACACCAGCTTTACAATATTAGCTTTACAACACCAGCTTTACAACACCAGCTTTACAATATCAGCGTTACAACACCAGCTTTACAATACCAGCTTTACAATACCAGCTTTACAATACCAGATTTACAATATTAGCTTTACAACACCAGCTTTACAATACCAGCTTTACAATATTAGCTTTACAACACCAGCTTTACAATACCAGCTTTACAATATTAGCTTTACAATACCAGCTTTACAACATCATCTCCCAGTGTCTGGTAGAAAGCAGACTGAACCAGGTTTCCTCTTGAATTCTGCCTGTGCTTAGCTTCATTCCATTTCTTTTTTATTCTTGAAAAATTTCCCAGTCCTTAACGATGACAAACATACCCATAACATGATGCAGCCACCACTATGCTTGAAAATATGAAGAGTGGTACTCAGTGATGTGTTGCATTGGATTTTCCCCAAAAACATAACACTTTGTATTCAGGACAAAAAGTGATTTGCTTTGCCACATTTTTGCAGTTTTACTTTAGTGCCTTGTTGCAAACAGGAAGCATGTTTTGGAATATTTGTATCTTGCACAGGATCTTTTCTTTTCACTGTGTCCGTTAGGTTAGTATTGTGGAGTAACTAATGTTGTTGATCCATCCTCAGATTTCTCCTATCACAGCCATTAAACTCTGTGACTGTTTTAAAGTCACCTTTGGCTCATAGCAATTGAGTCAGGAAGGACGCCTTTATCTTTGTAGTGACTGGGTGTATTGATACACTGAGTCAGGAAGGACTGTATCTTTGTAGTGACTGGGTGTATTGATACCATCCAACGTGTAATGAATAACTTCACTTCAAAAGGAATATTCAATGTCTGCTTTTTTTATTTTATTACCCATCTACCAATAGATTACCTTGTTTGTGAGGCATTGGAAAATCTCCCTACACTTTGTGGTTGAATCTGTGTTTGGAATTCATTGCTTGACTGAGGGACCTTACAGATAAATTGAATGTGTGGGGTGCAGAGATGAGGTAGTCACTAAAAAATCATGTTAAACAATATTATTGCACACAGAGTCCATCCATGCAACTTATTATTGTCACGCCCTGGTCGAAGTATTTTGTGTTTTTCTTTATGTATTTGGTCAGGCCAGGGTGTGACATGGGTTTTTGTATGTGGTGTGTAGCTTAGTGGGATTGTAGCTTAGTGGGGTGTTCTAGGAGAGTCTATGGCTGTCTGAAGTGGTTCTCAATCAGAGGCAGGTGTTTATCGTTGTCTCTGATTGGGAGCCATATTTAGGCAGCCATATTCTTTGGTTGTATTGTGGGTGATTGTCCTGAGTGTCTTGATGTCCTTAGTCTGTGTTAGTTTGCACCAGTTAAGGCTGTTTCGGTTTTCACTACGTTTATTGTATTGTAGAGTTTGTGTTTTGGAGTCGTGTTATGTTGTGTAAATAAACATGGATCACAATATACGCGCTGCAGTTTGGTCCGACTCTCCTTCACCACATGAAAACCGTGACAATTATGTGACTTGTTAAGCACATTTTCACTCCTGAACGTGCTTAGGATTGCCACAACAAAGGGGTTAAATACTTATTGACTCAAGACATTCAATTCCTTCATTTTTCATTCATTAGTAAAAATATATATATATATATTAATGAAAACCACTATTCCACGTTGACATCATGGGGTGAAAATTCTGGCTGTAATACAACATTGGTAATACGTGAATGTAAGGCATTGTACTTCTCTGGGATTATTTCTATTTTGTTTATTTGGTACGTTATTTATTTCTGTCATACAATCCCGCTTCAAGGACTTCATCAGCAAATATACTGTATGCGAACGTTTATGTTAGTATGATGAATAAATCATTGCATATTTGCAGCTGCCTTGAGCCTAGAGTCACTGAGGAATGACTCTACTGATTCACCTATTGGCAAAAAAAACAGCTTTCAAACACCAGCTTTACAACATCCGCTTTACAACATCCGCTTTACAACATCGGCTTTACAACAACAGCTTTACAACACCAGCTTTACAATACCAGCTTTACAACACCAGCTTTACAACACCAGCTTTACAACACCGGCTTTACAATACCAGCTTTCAAACACCAGCTTTACAATACCAGCTTTACAGCATCCACTTTACACTACCAGCTTTACAATACCGGCTTTACAATACCAGCTTTACAACACCAGCTTTACAATACCAGCTTTACAACACCAGCTTTACAATATCAGTGTTACAACATCCACTTCACACTACCAGCTTTACAACAGCAGCTTTACAACATCCACTTCACACTACCAGCTTTACAATACCGGCTTTACGATACCAGCTTTACAACCCCAGCTTTACAATACCAGCTTTACAATACCAGCTTTACAATATCAGCTTTTCAATACCAGCTTTACAACACCAGCTTTACAACACCAGCTTTACAATATCAGCTTTACAACACCAGCTTTACAATATCAGCTTTACAACACCAGCTTTACAATAACAGCTTTACAATACCAGCTTTACAACACCAGCTTTACAATACCAGCTTTACAACACCAGCTTTACAATATCAGCGTTACAACATCCACTTCACACTACCAGCTTTACAACAGCAGCTTTACAACATCCACTTCACACTGCCAGCTTTACAATACCGGATTTACAATACCAGCTTTACAACAACCAGCTTTACAATACCAGCTTTACAATATTAGCTTTACAACACCAGCTTTACAACACCAGCTTTACAATATCAGTGTTACAACATCCACTTCACACTACCAGCTTTACAATACCGGCTTTACAATACCAGCTTTACAACACCAGCTTTACAATACCAGCTTTACAATAATAGCTTTGCAACACCAGCTTTACAACACCAGCTTTACAATATCAGTGTTACAACATCCACTTCACACTACCAGCTTTACAATACCGGCTTTACAATACCAGCTTTACAACACCAGCTTTACAATATCAGCTTTACAACACCAGCTTTACAATATCAGCTTTACAACACCAGCTTTACAACACCAGCTTTACAATATCAGCTTTACAAGACCAGCGTTACTACACCAGCTTTACAATACCAGCTTTACAATATTAGCTTTACAACACCAGCTTTCAAACACCAGCTTTACAACACCAGCTTTACAACACCAGCTTTACAATACCGGCTTTACAATACCAGCTTTCAAACACCAGCTTTACAATACCAGCTTTACAGCATCCACTTCACACTACCGGCTTTACAATACCAGCTTTACAACACCAGCTTTACAACACCAGATTTACAATATCAGTGTTACAACATCCATTTCACACTACCAGCTTTACAACACCAGCTTTACAACACCAGCTTTACAATACCAGCTTTACAACACCAGCTTTACAATATCAGCGTTACAACATCCACTTCACACTACCAGCTTTACAACACCAGCTTTACAACATCCACTTCACACTACCAGCTTTACAATACCGGCTTTACAATACCAGCTTTACAACACCAGCTTTACAATATTAGCTTTACAACACCAGCTTTACAACACCAGCTTTACAATATCAGTGTTACAACATCCACTTCACACTACCAGCTTTACAATACCGGCTTTACAATACCAGCTTTACAACACCAGCTTTACAACATCAGCTTTACAACACCAGCTTTACAATATCAGCTTTACAACACCAGCTTTACAACACCAGCTTTACAATATCAGTGTTACAACATCCACTTCACACTACCAGCTTTACAATACCGGCTTTACAATACCAGCTTTACAACACCAGCTTTACAACATCAGCTTTACAACACCAGCTTTACAATATCAGCTTTACAAGACCAGCGTTACTACACCAGCTTTACAATACCAGCTTTACAATATTAGCTTTACAACACCAGCTTTACAATATCAGCTTTACAACACCAGCTTTACAATATCAGCATTACAATACCAGCTTTACAATATCAGCTTTACAATATCAGCTTTACAACACCAGCTTTACAACACCAGCTTTACAATAAAAGCTTTACAACACCAGCTTTACAACACCAGCTTTACAATAAAAGCTTTACAACACCAGCTTTACAACACCAGCTTTACAATACCAGCTTTACAATACCAGCTTTACAACACCAGCTTTACAACATTCTCTCCCTTCTTTTCCCTCCAGGAACTTCTCAGTGATTGATCCACTCTCACGTTTAGACATGTGCACCTGAAGCCAAAGAAGAGGCTAGCTACTAACATACTGAGTCACTGTGTCAAAAAGACTGCATGTCTGTGCCTGCTCTCTCTCTACTTCTCACTGTGTTACTCTCTCTCTCCCTCTCCCTCTCTTTCTGTTTCTCATTGTGGTTGGTTCATGTCAATGGCAGACATTTCATTTGGTTTAGGATTACTCTGACATGTTGACAGACCAGGATTCAGGTATGGATAGATCCTAGTTTAGCGACAATCAGGCAACAAAGGAGAGAAATGATGTCTGATGATCTGAAAAATAAATGTTTAGTCAATGGTGTTTCTCTACTGCGTGTCATGTGTTGTGAATGTCAGTTTCAGGGGATGTGAGATCTTTCATTAACTGCTGTTCTTTTGACAAGAAGAGTTGACAAGTAGGGTGAAATATTTTAAATTCCATCTGAATTGAATTACTTTTGTGGTGTGTTCACTGTGTAGGCATAATAAGGGAATAATGTGATATCTCCCCTTCTCTCCCTCTCTCCCTCTCTCCCCCTCCCTCCCTCTCTTTCTCTCTCCCTCCCTCTCTCTCTCTCTCCCTCCCTCCCTCCCCCTCTCCCTCTCTCCCCCTCCCTCCCTCTCTTTCTCTCTCCCTCCCTCTCTTTCTCTCTCCCTCCCTCCCCCTCTCTCTCGCTCTCCCCCTTCCTCTCTCTCTCTCTCTCTCTCTCTCTCTCTCTCTCTCTCTCTCTCTCTCTCTCTCCTCCCCTCTCTCCCTCCCTCCCTCTCTCCCTCCCTCCCTATCTGTCTCTCTCTCTCTCCTCCCTCTTTGTCTCTCGCTGTCTCTGTCTCTGTCTCTGTCTCTGTCTCTGTCTCTGTCTCTGTCTCTGTCTCTGTCTCTCTCTCTCTCTCTGTCTTGGGATTGTTTTCACTCAATTCAACCAGTAATTCAACACAGCACCATGAGTGAGTCAGTAGAATCCACATCATCATCATCAACATCACACCCTGTGGACAACGACCAGTCAGCCTCCTGCCCTGCTGCCACAGCCCCTCGCAAAACAGTCCGGCTCCAGGAGAGGTACACACATCCATGATATTCAACTCACAGTACTGTCATCAAGGCCATGATAAACTACAGTACCAGTCAAAAGTTTGGACACACCTCCTCATTCAAGGGTTTTTCTTTATTTTTACGATTTTTTTACATTGTAGAATAATAGTGAAGATATCAAAACTATGAAATAACACGTATGGAATCATGCAGTAACCAAAAAAATGTTTTAACAAATCTAAATATATTTTATGATAAACTATAAGTGATACATTACGTAAATGCATATAGAGTCCTTGATCGTTTTGTCCTCTCTGTGGTTCCAATCATCCTCAGACGGGGATCCAATGTGTCCCTGGTGCTGGGCGTGAGCAGTCTCAGTCTGGAAGCAGTGGAGACCCTATGCTCCATCTCCACTCCCAGAGAGACCATCCTCCACCTGCTGAGGACCTCCACACGCCCTCTGACCCCCTCTCAGCTGCAGGAGGCGTCTGAAGAGACCAGCAGGCTGAACTCAGAGTACCAGGTTGGCATCTACTGTAACTGTTACTATGTGCAGACAATTGACTGCAAGCAGGATCAAGTTAAATCTGGACCTTAAGCCTGTCCGTTTTTTCCAACAGAAAATTCCTCCAAACTTTGTGAACCCTTCAGAGCTGGATATTCCAGGACGAGCTTTAAAGGACAGATACAAGACCATACTGCCAAGTGAGTGACTAAGTAAAGTTGATAAGCATAAGTTGATGAATGCTGAAACACACTGGCACCCAGACAATATAATAACCTATGTATAAACTCTAATCATGTTTAACCAGATCCTGAGACCCGTGTGTGTCTGAGGAACCCCGCAGCAGAGGAGGCGGGTGATACTGGGAGATACATCAACGCTAACTACATAAAGGTTAGAACCACCTGTAATTAAGAGGGTCATTGGTTTTTAACTGTGTTTAAGTTACGCAGACTTAAAGTCATTCTAGACCCTTATGGGGATGAAGAAGTGTAAGTAGGTGAACATGAAGTCATGCAAAAAGGTCATAAAAATGTATATAGAAGGTTGTGTGAAAGTATAGCATACGCATTGCACAGAGAATGTTAAGGATGTGGAGAGTGATATAGTTGATTTACGTGGGCGTATCATGATGTCAACCAAGGAAACCCACAGGAAGTCAAAGTGGAAATGACACAGCCACATATCTTGCTGTCGCCCACGCAGGGTTACAACGGTGCACCTAGCGCCTACATCGCCACCCAGGGCCCCATGCTCAACACCGTGCACGACTTCTGGGAGATGGTGTGGCAGGAGAGATCCACCACCATTGTCATGATCACCAAGCTGAAGGAGAAGAAGGAGGTGAAATCCCATCCTGCTTCCATTTCTCTCCTAACCTCTAAAAGTCTAAGCTGTGTGTGTGTGTGTGTGGGGGGGGGGTTCTACTACGCTAGTAGAGGTTGTTAAAACAATCCATATGTCAGCTTAGTAGAACACCCCCCCACCTTTAGCTATTTCATTTAGTGTATTTAGCTATTTGATTTCAACTTTTAGGACCCCTTTATGTAAAACAAAAAATAAATATATATGTACATGTCCAGTTGAAGTCAGAAGTTTACATACACCTTAGCCAAATACATTTAAACACAGTTTTTCACAATTCCTGACATTTAATCCAAATAAAAATTCCCTGTCTTAAGTCAGTTAGGATCACCACTTTATTTTAAGAATGTGAAATGTCAGAATAATAGTAGAGAGAATTATTTATTTCAGCTTTTATTTCTTTCATCACATTTCCAGTGGGTCAGAAGTTTACATACAGTCAATTGCCTTTAAATTGTTTAACTTGGGTCAAAAGTGTCAGGTAGCCTTCCACAAGCTTCCCACAATAAATTGGGTGAATCTTGGCCCATTCCTCCTGACAGAGCGGGTGTAACTGAGTCAGGTTTGTAGGCCTCCTTGCTCACACACTCATTTTCTATGGGATTGAGGTCAGGGCTTTGTGATGGCCACTCCAATACCTTGACTTTGTTGTCATTAAGCCATTTTGCCACAACTTTGGAAGTATGCTTGGGGTCATTGTCCATTTGGAAGACACATTTGCGACCAAGCTTTAACTTTGTGACAGATGTCTTGAAATGTTGCTTCAATATATCTACATAATTTTCCTACCCCATGATGCTATCTATTTTGTGAAGTGCACCAGTCCCTCCTGCAGCAAAGCACACCCACAACATGATGCTGCCACCCCCGTGCTTCACAGTTGGGATGATGTTCTTCGGCTTGCAAGCATCCCCTTTTTTCCTCCAAACATAACGATGGTCATTATGGCCAAAGAGTTATATTTTTGTTTGATGTACGATCTTTTTCCCCATGTGCAGTTGCAAACCATAGTCTGGCTTTTTTATGGCAGGTTTCGGAGCAGTGGCTTCTTCATTTCTGAGCGGCCTTTCAAGTTATGTCAATATAGGACTCGTTTTATGGGGATATAAATACTTTTGAACCAGCATCTTCACAAGGTCCTTTGCTTTTGTTCTGGAATTGATTTGCACTTTTTTCACCAAAGTACGTTCATCTCTAGGAGACATAACGTGTCTCCTTCCTGAGCGGTATGACGGCTGTGTGGTCCCATGGTGTTTATACTTGCGTACTATTGTTTGTGCAGATGAACGTGGTACCTTCAGGCATTGGAAATTGCTCCCAAGGATGAACCAGACTTGTGGAGGTCAACGATTTTATTTCTGAGGACCGAGTGGTCCTATTAATTTGCATGGACGTTTTCGTGAGAAGACCAATTTTCAGGATGTCTCCTGGTCTGACAAACACCGCTGTGGCTCGGCCACCTTCCATCGCAGATGGGTTGTCTCACCGCAGATGGGTTGTCTCCTGGTCTGACAAACACGGCTGTAGCTCGGCCAGCTTCCACCGCAGATGGGTTGTCTCCTGGTCTGACAAACACGGCTGTAGCTCGGCCACCTTCCAACACAGATGGGTTGTCTCATGGTCTGACAAACACGGCTGTAGCTCGGCCACCTTCCACCGCAGATGGGAAGTCTCATGGTCTGACAAACACGGCTGTGGCTCGGCCACCTTCCATCGCAGATGGGTTGTCTCACCGCAGATGGGTTGTCTCCTGGTCTGACAAACCCGGCTGTTGCTCGGCCAGCTTCCACCGCAGATGGGTTGTTTCCTGGTCTGACAAACACGGCTGTAGCTCGGCCACCTTCCACCGCAGATGGGTTGTCTCCTGGTCTGACAAACACGGCTGTAGCTCGGCCACCTTCCAACACAGATGGGATGTCTCCTGGTCAGACAAACCCGGCTGTAGCTCGGCCAGCTTCCACCGCAGATGGGTTCTCTCATGGTCTGACAAACACGGCTGTAGCTCGGCCACCTTCCACCGCAGATGGGAAGTCTCATGGTCTGACAAACACGGCTGTGGCTCGGCCACCTTCCACCGCAGATGGGAAAGGCCGACATAGGCGGATGCAGTGGGTTGAGACACACAGCCCATGTAAAAAGATATCTCTACCTTAAACTGACAGATTTTGATGGCAATTTCTTTATTCTGTTTCTTAGATTGATGTGTCAATAAATCTTGAAGTCTAACGGGTTTCCTTTGACAGACCCATTGGTGATAAAGCAGAGATGGTTTATAAAATCCTTGTTAGAGACTTTGGGTCATGTCTGAAGTATACAGAAAGTGTGTTCTGTGTTTCAGAAGTGTGAGCTTTACTGGCCAGAGAAGGAGGGCAGCTATGGCAGTTTTGAGCTCAGAGTGGCCATTGTGAAAGAATGTGATGGCTACACAATTCGAGACATAATTATTCAGGTGAGATAGTAGGTTATTGTTGTCTGAACATCTCATAATGCCAGTAAAAGCTCTGGGTTACACCAGTTTCAGAACTTAAACACTTCTGAATGAAAGAAGGGATGGATGGATGAATAAATGAATGCATGGATGGACCGATAAATGAATTAAGGGATGGATGAATGAATGAATGAATGAATGAATGAATGAATGAATGGATGGATGGATGGATGGATGGATGGATGGATGGATGGATGGATGGATGGATGGATTAATGTAGGGATGGATGGATGAATTAATGAAGGGATGGATGGATGGATGAATTAATGAAGGGATGGATGTATGAATGAAGGGATGGATGGATGGATGGATGGATGAATTAATGATGGGATGGATGGGTGGATGAATGAATGAATGGATGGATAGATGAAGGGATGGATGGATGAATTAATGAAGGGATGGATGGATGAATGTAGGAATGGATGGATGTATGAATGAAGGGATGGATGGATGAATTAATGAAGGGATGGATGGATTAATTAATGGATGGATGGATGGATAGATGAAGGGATGGATGGATGAATTAATGAAGGGATGGATGGATGAATGTAGGAATGGATGGATGTATGAATGAAGGGATGGATGGAGGAATGAATGGATGGATGGATGAATGAAGGGATGGATGGATGAATGTAGGAATGGATGTATGAATGAAGGGATGGATGGATGTATGAATGAAGGGATGGATGGATGAATGTAGGAATGGATGGATGTATGAATGAAGGGATGGATGGATGTATGAATGAAGGGATGGATGGATGAATGAATGAAGGGATGGATGGATGAACGAAGGGATGGATGGATGTATGAATGAAGGGATGGATGGATGAATGTAGGAATGGATGGATGTATGAATGAAGGGATGGATGGATGGATGTATGAAGGGATGGATGGATGGATGAAGGGATGGATGGATGTATGAATGAAGGGATGGATGGATGAACGAAGGGATGGATGGATGTATGAATGAAGGGATGGATGGATGTATGAATGAAGGGATGGATGGATGAATGAATGAAGGGATGGATGGATGAACGAAGGGATGGATGGATGTATGAATGAAGGGATGGATGGATGAATGTAGGAATGGATGGATGTATGAATGAAGGGATGGATGGATGGATGTATGAAGGGATGGATGGATGGATGAAGGGATGGATGGATGTATGAATGAAGGGATGGATGGATGAACGAAGGGATGGATGGATGTATGAATGAAGGGATGGATGGATGAATGAAGGGATGGATGTATGAAGGGATGGATGTATGAATGAAGGGATGGATGGATGTATGAAGGGATGGATGGATGTATGAATGAAGGGATGGATGGATGAACGAAGGGATGGATGGATGGATGTATGAAGGGATGGATGGATGGATGAAGGGATGGATGGATGTATGAATGAAGGGATGGATGTATGAATGAAGGGATGGATGGATGGATGAAGGGATGGATGGATGTATGAATGAAGGGATGGATGTATGAATGAAGGGATGGATGGATGGATGAAGGGATGGATGGATGTATGAATGAAGGGATGGATGGATGTATGAAGGGATGGATGGATGGATGTATGAAGGGATGGATGGATGTGTGAAGGGATGGATGGATGTATGAAGGGATGGATGGATGTATGAAGGGATGGATGGATGTATGAAGGGATGGACGGATGTATGAATTATGGGATGGATGGATGTATGAATTATGGGATGGATGGATGGATGTATGAAGGGATGGATGGATGTATGAATTATGGGATGGATGGATGTATGAAGGGATGGATGGATGTATGAAGGGATGGATGGATGTATGAATGAAGGGATGGATGGATGTATGAAGGGATGGATGGATGTATGAATGAAGGGATGGATGGATGGATGTATGAAGGGTTGGATGGATGTATGAATGAAGGGATGGATGGATGTATGAAGGGATGGATGGATGTATGAATGAAGGGATGGATGGATGGATGTATGAAGGGATGGATGGATGTATGAATGAAGGGATGGATGGATGTATGAAGGGATGGATGGATGTATGAAGGGATGGATGGATGTATGAATGAAGGGATGGATGGATGGATGTATGAAGGGATGGATGGATGTATGAATGAAGGGATGGATGGATGTATGAAGGGATGGATGGATGGATGTATGAATGAAGGGATGGATGGATGTATGAAGGGTTGGATGGATGTATGAATGAAGGGATGGATGGATGTATGAAGGGATGGATGGATGGATGTATGAATGAAGGGATGGATGGATGTATGAATGAAGGGATGGATGGATGTATGAAGGGATGGATGGATGGATGTATGAATGAAGGGATGGATGGATGTATGAAGGGTTGGATGGATGTATGAACGAAGGGATGGATGGATGTATGAAGGGATGGATGGATGTATGAATGAAGGGATGGATGGATGGATGTATGAAGGGATGGATGGATGTATGAATGAAGGGATGGATGGATGTATGAAGGGATGGATGGATGGATGTATGAATGAAGGGATGGATGGATGTATGAAGGGTTGGATGGATGTATGAATGAAGGGATGGATGGATGTATGAAGGGATGGATGGATGTATGAACGAAGGGATGGATGGATGAATGAAGGGATGGATGTATGTATGAATGAAGGGATGGATGGATGTATGAACGAAGGGATGGATGGATGTATGAATGAAGGGATGGATTGATGGATGAAGGGATGGATGTATGAATGAAGGGATGGATTGATGGATGAAGGGATGGATGTATGAATGAAGGGATGGATTGATGGATGAAGGGATGGATGTATGAATGAAGGGATGGATGGATGGATGGATGTATGAAGGGATGGATGGATGTATGAATGAAGGGATGGATGGATGTATGAAGGGATGGATGGATGAACGAAGGGATGGATGGATGTAAGAAGGGATGGATGGATGTATGAAGGGATGGATGGATGTATGAAGGGATGGATGGATGTATGAATGAAGGGATGGATGGATGAATGAAGGGATGGATGGATGAATGAAGGGATGGATGTATGAAGGGATGGATGTATGAATGAAGGGATGGATGGATGTATGAAGGGATGGATGGATGAACGAAGGGATGGATGGATGGATGGATGTATGAATGAAGGGACGGATGGATGGATGGATGAACGAAGGGACGGATGGATGGATGAATGAAGCAGTTAACTTACTAACAACAATGTGTCCTACAGGTGGGCTCAGAGAGCAGGCAGGTGAGGCACTACTGGTACTCCACATGGCCAGACCACCAGACTCCAGACTGTACTGGACCTCTGCTCAGACTGGTGGCGGACGTGGAGGAAGACAAGCAGTCCCACCCCGGCCTAGGAACCACCATCGTCCATTGCAGGTCCACACTAAAACAACCCTTAACACTGGCTCTCATTAACACAACCCTTAACACTGGCTCTCATCAACACAACCCTTAACACTGGCTCTCATTAACACAACCCTTAACACTGGCTCTCACAACCCTTAACACTGGCTCTCATTAACACAACCCTTAACACTGGCTCTCATTAACACAACCCTTAACACTGGCTCTCATTAACACAACCCTTAACACTGGCTCTCATTAACACAACCCTTAATACTGGCTCTCATTAACACAACCATTAACACTGGCTCTCATTAACACAACCCTTAACACTGGCTCTCATTAACACAACCCTTAACACTGGCTCTCATTAACACAACCCTTAACACTGGCTCTCACAACCCTTAACACTGGCTCTCACAACCCTTAACACTGGCTCTCATTAACACAACCCTTAATACTGGCTCTCATTAACACAACCCTTAACACTGGCTCTCATTAACACAACCCTTAATACTGGCTCTCATTAACACAACCCTTAATACTGGCTCTCATTAACACAACCCTTAATACTGGCTCTCATTAACACAACCCTTAACACTGGCTCTCATTAACACAACCCTTAATACTGGCTCTCATTAACACAACCCTTAACACTGGCTCTCATTAACACAACCCTTAACACTGGCTCTCATTAACACAACCCTTAATACTGGCTCTCATCAACACAACCCTTAACACTGGCTCTCATCAACACAACCCTTAACACTGGCTCTCATCAACACAACCCTTAATACTGGCTCTCATCAACACAACCCTTAACACTGGCTCTCATCAACACAACCCTTAATACTGGCTCTCATTAACACAACCCTTAATACTGGCTCTCATTAACACAACCCTTAATACTGGCTCTCATTAACACAACCCTTAACACTGGCTCTCATTAACACAACCCTTAACACTGGCTCTCATTAACACAACCCTTAATACTGGCTCTCATTAACACAACCCTTAACACTGGCTCTCATCAACACAACCCTTAATACTGGCTCTCATCAACACAACCCTTAACACTGGCTCTCATCAACACAACCCTTAATACTGGCTCTCATCAACACAACCCTTAATACTGGCTCTCATTAACACAACCCTTAACACTGGCTCTCATTAACACAACCCTTAACACTGGCTCTCATTAACACAACCCTTAACACTGGCTCTCATTAACACAACCCTTAACACTGGCTCTCACAACCCTTAACACTGGCTCTCATTAACACAACCCTTAATACTGGCTCTCATTAACACAACCCTTAACACTGGCTCTCATTAACTGTCACTTTGGTAAATGTGAGAGAACTAACATCGGCATATGTTATAGAATGTCCTTGATAAGAAAACAGTCCGAGGCTAATTGTACAGTTCTCGCTTCCTGTGTGTTTATACAGTATATATACAAAAGTATGTGGACACCCTTAAGGGACACTCCATTTCACAGACCATGTCAGTCAGAATTAACTTCTCACAATAATGATTCACCGCGACTAGCTTGAGTTCACTTACAGACGACAAATGCGAATGCTATGGAATTAATGTTGTGTTGTGTTCGATACGTGTATGTTCTGTATGTGGACTGTGTATTGCAGGCAAATACTGTAGCAGAGACTGGAGAATAGATACGTGTCCTTTCCAACAAGTCAGTTCGTCAAATTTCTGCTCTGCTAATTTAGGACCGTTGTCTGGAGACTCTTTGGATTTCCAGTGTCTCCATCACGTGTTTCTCTGTCTGTGTTGTTTATAACAAAGACCCCTGGCTGCCTTCACGTTCCTTTCACATTTTAAAAAGGGGTGACTGGTAGAACAGGTTGTCAGGAGGATCCGGTTGGAGTCAGACATGCTGTGACTCTACTTGACTTCATTTGTCATATGCTCTCCACTACAGTGCAGTGACTGGTAGAACAGGTTGTCAGGAGGATCCGGTTGGAGTCAGACATGCTGTGACTCTACTTGACTTCATTTGTCATATGCTCTCCACTACAGTGCAGTGATTGGTAAAACAGGTTGTCAGGAGGATCCGGTTGGAGTCAGACATGCTGTGACTCTACTTGACTTAATTTGTCATATGCTCTCCACTACAGTGCAGGGATTGGTAGAACAGGTTGTTTCATCGCCAGCAGCATTGGATGCCTGCAGCTAAAACACACCAGTAAGGCTGACGTGCTTGGAATCGTCTGCAAGCTACGCCTCGACAGGTACTAGCTACAACACACTGCCCTGCTGCTGGTAGTAAAGTGCCAGGCACGTGTCAATCAAACTCTGTTTCTATCAAGTAAAATATCAAGTGAGCACCTTGCTTCAAACAATACATTTGAAATTTGTCTTGAGTTATTTAAAAAGTGCTGTAGTGATAGGGATCTTGGATGTGGAGCTTCTAGGCTGGGTATCTGTGTTGCTCTTTGGGGTTTTAGGCTGGGTATCTGTGTTGCTCTTTGGGGTTCTAGGCTGGGTATCTGTGTTGTTCTTTGGGGTTCTAGGCTGGGTATCTGTGTTGCTCTTTGGGGTTTTAGGCTGGGTATCTGTGTTGCTCTTTGGGGTTTTAGGCTGGATATCTGTGTTGCTCTTTGGGGTTCTAGGCTGGGTATCTGTGTTGCTCTTTGGGGTTTTAGGCTGGGTATCTGTGTTGTTCTTTGGGGTTCTAGGCTGGGTATCTGTGTTGCTCTTTGGGGTTTTAGGCTGGGTATCTGTGTTGCTCTTTGGGGTTTTAGGCTGGATATCTGTGTTGCTCTTTGGGGTTCTAGGCTGGGTATCTGTGTTGCTCTTTGGGGTTTTAGGCTGGGTATCTGTGTTGCTCTTTGGGGTTTTAGGCTGGGTATCTGTGTTGCTCTTTTGGGTTTTAGGCTGGATATCTGTGTTGCTCTTTGGGGTTCTAGGCTGGGTATCTGTGTTGCTCTTTGGGGTTTTAGGCTGGGTATCTGTGTTGCTCTTTGGGGTTTTAGGCTGGGTATCTGTGTTGCTCTTTGGGGTTCTAGGCTGGGTATCTGTGTTGCTCTTTGGGGTTCTAGGCTGGGTATCTGTGTTGCTCTTTGGGGTTTTAGGCTGGGTATCTGTGTTGCCTTTGGGGTTCAAGGCTGGGTATCTGTGTTGCTCTTTGGGGTTCTAGGCTGGGTATCTGTAAATCACTTTCTAACAACTGCTGATGTATAAAAGGCTTTATAAAATATATGTGATTGATTGATTGATTGTTTGTTTTGTCAGGGGTGGTATGATACAGACCAGTGAGCAGTACCAGTTCCTGTACCTTACCCTGGCCCAGTACAGCCGACAGCTGGTGAACACAGACTGTGGCTCAGAGAGCCCAGTCCCTGTTCCTGTCCAGACTGGCAGTACTACAGGAGAAACGTGGTGACAGTGAAAGCCCAGCTGAAGCTCTGTCTTTCTGTATGGGAGGACAAGATTCTGGAACTCTGTCTTTCTGTATGGGAGAACAAGATTCTGGAACTCTGTCTTTCAGTATGGGAGAACAAGATTCTGGAACTCTGTCTTTCTGTATGGGAGAACAAGATTCTGGAACTCTATCTTTCTATATGGGAGAACAAGATTCTGGAACTCTGTCTTTCTGTATGGGAGAACAAGCTTCTGGAACTCTATCTTTCTGTATGGGAGAACAAGATTCTGGAACTCTGTCTTTCTGTATGGGAGAACAAGCTTCTGGAACTCTGTCTTTCTGTAATGGGAGAACAAGATTCTGGAACTCTGTCTTTCTGTATGGGAGAACAAGCTTCTGGAACTCTGTCTTTCTGTAATGGGAGAACAAGATTCTGGAACTCTGTCTTTCTGTATGGGAGAACATGATTCTGGAACTCTGTCTTTCTGTATGGGAGAACAAGATTCTGGAACTCTGTCTTTCTGTATGGGAGAACAAGATTCTGGAACTCTGTCTTTCTGTATGGGAGAACAAGCTTCTGGAACTCTGTCTTTCTGTATGGGAGAACAAGATTCTGGAACTCTGTCTTTCTGTATGGGAGAACAAGATTCTGGAACTTTGTCTTTCTGTATGGGAGAACAAGATTCTGGATCTCTGTCTTTCTGTATGGGAGAACAAGCTTCTGGAACTCTGTCTTTCTGTATGGGAGAACAAGCTTCTGGAACTCTGTCTTTCTGTATGGGAGAACAAGATTCTGGAACTCTGTCTTTCTGTATGGCAGAACAAGATTCTGCAACTCTGTCTTTCTGTATGGGAGAACAAGCTTCTGAAGCTCTGTCTTTCTGTATGGGAGAACAAGCTTCTGGAACTCTGTCTTTCTGTATGGGAGAACAAGCTTCTGGAACTCTGTCTTTCTGTATGGGAGAACAACATTCTGGAACTCTGTCTTTCTGTATGGGAGAACAAGATTCTGGAACTTTGTCTTTCTGTATGGGAGAACAAGATTCTGGATCTCTGTCTTTCTGTATGGGAGAACAAGCTTCTGGAACTCTGTCTTTCTGTATGGGAGAACAAGATTCTGGAACTCTGTCTTTCTGTATGGCAGAACAAGATTCTGCAACTCTGTCTTTCTGTATGGGAGAACAAGCTTCTGAAGCTCTGTCTTTCTGTATGGGAGAACAAGCTTCTGGAACTCTGTCTTTCTGTATGGGAGAACAAGCTTCTGGAACTCTGTCTTTCTGTATGGCAGAACAAGATTCTGGAACTCTGTCTTTCTGTATGGGAGAACAAGATTCTGGAACTCTGCTCATGTGCTGTCTGTGGCAATCTCATCCCCTTGACTGTGACAGTTATTTCAGCATTTTTATGGGCACGTGGGACTGGTTTGAATTGTATTGAAATTCATGAATACTCATTTTGTCCATATTTGCTACCCTGATAATAAATATGTTATGCCCTTGGCTTTAATTAATTGCAGTTCATTTGACATTCTGAAGACAAAATACATACACCACAGTTCAAATGTTTGCGGTCACTTAGAAATGTCCTTGTTTTTGAAAGAAAAGCTAATTTTTTGTCCATTAAATGAACATAAAATTGATCAGATATACAGTGTAGATATTGTTGACGTTGTAAATGACTATTGTGGCTGATTTTTTATGGAAAACACCAGTCTCAACGTCAACAGCGAAGAGATGACTCTGGCATGCTGGCCTTCTAGGCAGAGTTCCTCTTTCCAGTGTCTGCTCTTTTGCCCATCTTAATCTATTATTTTTATTGGCCAGTCTGAGATATGTCTTTTTCTTTGCAACTCTTCCTAGAAGGCCAGCATCCCGGAGTTGCCACTTCACTGTTGACGTTGAGACTGGTGTTTTGCGGGTACTATTTAATGAAGCTGCCAGTTGAGGACTTGTGAGGCGTCTGTTTCTCAAACTAGACACTCTAATGTACTTGTCCTCTTGCTCAGTTGTGCACCGGGGTTACTGGTTAGAGCCAGTTTGCTCTGTTCTGTGAAGGGAGTCGTACACAGCATTGTACGAGATCTTCAGTTTCTTGGCAATTTATCGCATGGAATAGCCTTCATTTCTCAGAGCAAGAATAGACTGACGAGTTTCAGAAGAAAGGTCTTTGTTTCTGGCCATTTTGAGCCTGTATCGAACCCACAAATGCTGATGCTCCTGATACTCAACTAGTCTAAAGAAGGCCAGTTTTATTGCTTCTACATTTACATTTACATTTAAGTCATTTAGCAGACGCTCTTATCCAGAGCGACTTACAAATTGGTGCATACACCTTATGACAACCAGTGGAACAGCCACTTGCATCTAAATCTTGTTGGGGGGAGAAGGATTACCTACCCTTACTTACCCTATCCTAGGTATTCCTTGAAGAGGTGGGGTTTCAGGTGTCTCCGGAAGGTGGTGATTGACTCCGCTGTCCTGGCGTCGTGAGGGAGTTTGTTCCACCATTGGGGGCCAGAGCAGCGAACAGTTTTGACTGGGCTGAGCGGGAACTGTACTTCCTCAGTGGTAGGGAGGCGAGCAGGCCAGAGGTGGATGAACGCAGTGCCCTTGTTTGGGTGTAGGGCCTGATCAGAGCCTGGAGGTACTGAGGTGCCGTTCCCCTCACAGCTCCGTAGGCGAGCACCATGGTCTTGTAGCGGATGCGAGCTTCAACTGGAAGCCAGTGGAGAGAGCGGAGGAGCGGGGTGACGTGAGAGAACTTGGGAAGGTTGAACACCAGACGGGCTGCGGCGTTCTGGATGAGTTGTAGGGGTTTAATGGCACAGGCAGGGAGCCCAGCCAACAGCGAGTTGCAGTAATCAAGACGGGAGATGACAAGTGCCTGGATTAGGACCTGCGCCGCTTCCTGTGTGAGGCAGGGTCGTGCTCTGCGGATGTTGTAGAGCATGAACCTACAGGAACGGGACACCGCCTTGATGTTAGTTGAGAACGTCAGGGTGTTGTCCAGGATCACGCCAAGGTTCTTAGCGCTCTGGGAGGAGGACACAATGGAGTTGTCAACCGTGATGGCGAGATCATGGAACGGGCAGTCCTTCCCCGGGAGGAAGAGGAGCTCCGTCTTGCTGAGGTTCAGCTTGAGGTGGTGATCCGTCATCCACACTGATATGTCTGCCAGACATGCAGAGATGCGATTCGCCACCTGGTCATCAGAAGGGGGAAAGGAGAAGATTAATTGTGTGTCGTCTGCATAGCAATGATAGGAGAGACCATGTGAGGTTATGACAGAGCCAAGTGACTTGGTGTATAGCGAGAATAAGAGAGGGCCTAGAACAGAGCCCTGGGGGACACCAGTGGTGAGAGCGCGTGGTGAGGAGACAGATTCTCGCCACGCCACCTGGTAGGAGCGACCTGTCAGGTAGGACGCAATCCAAGCGTGGGCCGCGCCGGAGATGCCCAACTCGGAGAGGGTGGAGAGGAGGATCTGATGGTTCACAGTATCGAAGGCAGCCGATAGGTCTAGAAGGATGAGAGCAGAGGAGAGAGAGTTAGCTTTAGCAGTGCGGAGCGCCTCCGTGATACAGAGAAGAGCAGTCTCAGTTGAATGACTAGTCTTGAAACCTGACTGATTTGGATCAAGAAGGTCATTCTGAGAGAGATAGCGGTAGAGCTGGCCAAGGACGGCACGCTCAAGAGTTTTGGAGAGAAAAGAGAGAAGGGATACTGGTCTGTAGTTGTTGACATCGGAGGGATCGAGTGTAGGTTTTTTCAGAAGGGGTGCAACTCTCGCTCTCTTGAAGACGGGAGGGACGTAGCCAGCGGTCAGGGATGAGTTGATGAGCGAGGTGAGGTAAGGGAGAAGGTCTCCGGAAATGGTCTGGAGAAGAGAGGAGGGGATAGGGTCAAGCGGGCAGGTTGTTGGGCGGCTGGCCGTCACAAGACGCGAGATTTCATCTGAGAGAGAGGGGAGAAAGAGGTCAGAGCATAGGGTAGGGCAGTGTGAGCAGAACCAGCGGTGTCGTTTGACTTAGCAAACGAGGATCGGATGTCATCGACCTTCTTTTCAAAATGGTTGACGAAGTCATCTGCAGAGAGGGAGGAGGGGGGGGGAGGATTCAGGAGGGAGGAGAAGGTGGCAAAGAGCTTCCTAGGGTTAGAGGCAGATGCTTGGAACTTAGAATGGTAGAAAGTGGCTTTAGCAGCAGAGACAGAGGAGGAAAATGTAGAGAGGAGGGAGTGAAAGGATGCCAGGTCCGCAGGGAGGCGAGTTTTCCTCCATTTCCGCTCGGCTGCCCGGAGCCCTGTTCTGTGAGCTCGCAATGAGTCGTCGAGCCACGGAGCGGGAGGGGAGGACCGAGCCGGCCTGGAGGATAGGGGACATAGGGAGTCAAAGGATGCAGTAAGGGAGGAGAGGAGGGTTGAGGAGGCAGAATCAGGAGATAGGTTGGAGAAAGTTTGAGCAGAGGGAAGAGAAGATAGGATGGAAGAGGAGAGAGTAGCGGGGGAGAGAGAGCGAAGGTTGGGACGGCGCGATACCATCCGAGTAGGGGCAGTGTGGGAAGTGTTGGATGAGAGCGAGAGGGAAAAGGATACAAGGTAGTGGTCGGAGACTTGGAGGGGAGTTGCAATGAGGTTAGTGGAAGAACAGCATCTAGTAAAGATGAGGTCAAGCGTATTGCCTGCCTTGTGAGTAGGGGGAAGGTGAGAGGGTGAGGTCAAAAAGAGGAGAGGAGTGGAAAGAAGGAGGCAGAGAGGAATGAGTCAAAGGTAGACGTGGGGAGGTTAAAGTCGCCCAGAACTGTGAGAGGTGAGCCGTCCTCAGGAAAGGAGCTTATCAAGGCATCAAGCTCATTGATGAACTCTCCAAGGGAACCTGGAGGGCGATAAATGATAAGGATGTTAAGCTTGAAAGGGCTGGTAACTGTGACAGCATGGAATTCAAAGGAGGCAATAGACAGATGGGTAAGGGGAGAAAGAGAGAAAGACCACTTGGGAGAGATGAGGATCCCGGTGCCACCACCCCGCTGACCAGAAGCTCTCGGGGTGTGCGAGAACACGTGGGCGGACGAGGAGAGAGCAGTAGGAGTAGCAGTGTTATCTGTGGTGATCCATGTTTCCGTCAGTGCCAAGAAGTCAAGGGACTGGAGGGAGGCATAGGCTGAGATGAACTCTGCCTTGTTGGCCGCAGATTGGCAGTTCCAGAGGCTACCGGAGACCTGGAACTCCACGTGGGTCGTACGCGCTGGGACCACCAGGTTAGGGTGGTCGCGGCCACGCGGTGTGGAGCGTTTGTATGGTCTGTGCAGAGAGGAGAGAACAGGGATAGACAGACACATAGTTGACAGGCTACAGAAAAGGCTACGCTAATGCAAGGAAATTGGAATGACAAGCGGACTACACGTCTCGAATGTTCAGAAAGTTAGGCTTACGTAGCAAGAATCTTATTGACTAAAATGATTAAAATGATACAGTACTGCTAAAGTAGGCTAGCTGGCAGTAGCTGCGTTGTTGACACTACACTAATCAAGTCGTTCCGTTGAGTGTAATAATTTCTACAGTGCTGCTATTCGGGGGCTAGCTGGCTAGCTAGCAGTGTTGTTTACGTTACGTTGAGTTAAAAGAACGACAATAGCTGGCTAGCGAACCTCAGTGAATTAAGATAATCACTCCAAGGCTACACACACTAAACTACACAATTATCTTGGAAACAAAGACAGCTATGTAGCTAGCTAACACTGAACTAATCAAGTCGTACAGTTGAGTGAATAGCACTACAGTGATGCTAATCTGTGTGCGTTAGCTAGCGTTGCTAGCTCCTGGGCGAATAGCAGTGAAGGCTACGTTAGGGCGACGAAATACGAAATACGATAATTATGCAATATCTCTGATACAAGGACGGCTATGTAGCTAGCTACGAAGAATGGCTAAGATTATGTAGCTAGCTAACAGTAAACTAATCAAGTCGTACAGTTGAGTGAATAGCACTACAGTGATGCTAATCTGTGTGCGTTAGCTAGCGTTAGCTAGCTCCTGGGCGAATAGCAGTGAAGGCTACGTTAGGGCGACGAAATACGATAATTATGCAATTATCTCTGATACAAGGACGGCTATGTAGCTAGCTAAGAAGAATTGCTAAGATTAGACAAATCAACCGTTGTACTATAATGAAATGTAATGAAAAAGTTATACAACCTGCAGAGCGAAGTGCGAATGCGACCGCTCGCTCCAACCGGAACCGGAACTCAGTAATAAGAACAACAGTTTTCAGCTGTGCTAACATAATTGAAAAAGTGTTTTCTAATGATCAATTAGCCATTTAAATTGAGAAACTTGGATTAGCTAACATAACGTGCCATTGGAACACAGGAGTGATAGTTGCTGATAATGGGCCTCTGTGCGCCTATGTAGATATTCCATTAAAAATCAGCCATTTCCAGCTATAATAGTCATTTACAACATTAACAATGTCTACACTGTATTTCTGATCAATTTGATGTTATTTTAATGGACAAAAAAATGTGCTTTTCTTTCAAAAACAGGGACGTTTCTAAGTGACCCCAAACTTTTGAACGGTAGTGTAGTAGGTTATAATGTATTGTTTTTCTAGGTTCCAGGTTGATTTGCTAATTGATTAATAAATACATATTTATATGTAAAACAGAATTGATCAATAAATGTTGATATGTAAAACCGAAAATGAAAGGCAGAAGAGCTACGGTGACGATCCCCTTCTCTCCAGCAGAGGGCAAGTGTCGTGAATTGAGAACATCATTTGCGGTGAGTCCCTCTTTATCGAGCGCCTCTCTCACTTGGTGTTTCTGATTAGCAATCATGGCAGCAACATTAGAGTCCCGGAAGCAACATCGAGAACTCCGGTTTTCTGAATTTGCCTTCAAAATAAAAGTCTGCAGTAAAACACTATGCGTATGATACGAAATCAATCATTTGTGCAGCTTTGCAGAGAGCATAATGTTAAAATAGTGTTACAAAATTTTAACTACATCAATCTAAACTAAAGAGAATTGCTTCTTTATATGTGATAAATAATATTAAACGTTGGAGCACATTGAGAAATGGCTGAATCTTAAGTAAATATATTGTACAGACCCTATTGATCTAGCACTAGAGTCTATTATACAGTATATGGTGTTATTTCTGATTGTGGTCTAAATACCCAGCAGCCCTTTCTACTCCACTCATTCCATTGCTCCCAATGCAATACACTGTAGGGCTATAAATTACATATTGCCTTATAGAGAAAAAACTATTCTGTGCCGATGTAAAAGTGGGGTTGGGAGTACTGAGTAGGATATGAAGAATGTGGTGTCATTTCATGGAGCTCTGAATATACAGAGTGTTGCTGTCCTAATAGTCTTTGCTCTATAAGCCAATATGTACTGCATATACAGTGATTCACATTGTGGCTATTTATGTCACTTTGGAACATTTAATGCAAATGTTACTTAAATATGAAAAAATGTGAATCTTTGGTAATGTTTAGACAATTATTTGTCATATATCATGAATAAATACAGGATAACAGTGGTAGACCTGATCACTGACAACGATGAGACAGTCTATAGGGAGGAGGTCAGAGACCTGGCAGTGTGGTGCCAGGACAACAACCTCTTTCTCAATGTGATCAAGACAAAGGAGATGATTGTGGACTACAGTAAAAGGAGTACAGAGCCACGCCCCCATTCTCATCGACGGGGCTGTAGAGGAGCAGGTTGAGAGCTTCAAGTTCCTTGGTGTCCACATCAACAACAAACTAACTTGGTCCAAGCACACCAAGAGACTGAAGAGACTGTTCTCTCTACTACCACACGGCAAGCAGTACCGGAGCGCCAAGTTTAGGTACAAAAGGCTTCTTAACAGCTTCTACCCCCAAGCCATAAGACTGCTGAACAGCTAATCAAATGGCTACCCAGACTATTTACATTAACCCCACCTCCCCTTTTTTAAGCTGCTGCTACTCTCTGTTTATTATCAATGCATAGTCACTTTACCCCTAACTACATGTACATATTACAACAATTACCTTGACTAACCTGTACCCCGCACATTGACTCGGTACTGGCACCCCCTGTATATAACCTCCACATTGACTCGGTACTGGCACCCCCTGTATATAACCTCCACATTGACTCGGTACTGGTACCCCCTGTATATAACCTCCACATTGACTCGGTACTGGCACCCCCTGTATATAACCTCCACATTGACTCGGTACTGGCACCCCCTGTATATAACCTCCACATTGACTCGGTACTGGCACCCCCTGTATATAACCTCCACATTGACTCGGTACTGGCACCCCCTGTATATAACCTCCACATTGACTCGGTACTGGCACCCCCTGTATATAGCCTCCACATTGACTCGGTACTGGCACCCCCTGTATATAACCTCCACATTGACTCTGTACTGGTACCCCCTGTATATAACCTCCACATTGACTCTGTACTGGCACCCCCTGTATATAACCTCCACATTGACTCGGTACTGGTACCCCCTGTATATAACCTCCACACTGACTCGGTACTGGCACCCCCTGTATATAGCCTCCACACTGACTCGGTACTGGCACCCCCTGTATATAACCTCCACATTGACTCGGTACTGGCACCCCCTGTATATAACCTCCACATTGACTCGGTACTGGCACCCCCTGTATATAACCTCCACATTGACTCGGTACTGGCACCCCCTGTATATAACCTCCACACTGACTCGGTACTGGCACCCCCTGTATATAACCTCCACATTGACTCGGTACTGGCACCCCATATAAATATATAGCCTTGTTATTTTATTGTTGCTGATTTATTTTGACTTCAGTTTATTTAGTAAATATTTTCTGAACTCTTATTTGTCTTAAAACTGCATTGTTGGTTAAGGGCTTGTAATAATTTCACGGTAAGGTCTTCCTCACCTGTTGTATTCGGCGCATGTGACAAATAACGTATGATTTGATACTGTGACACGTGGGGCACTTTTGTTTTGAAAATAATCCGAAATTGCGCGACCAGAAGTACTTTTTTAATGTTGCTGACGAGACGCTGATGCAAATACTTGTTTGTGGCTGATGCGATTTTGAAACCCCACCCAATGAGGAAGAACAACCCTTAACAGGGGGGTTCTACTAGTTACCACAGCCACAAAGTCACAATGGTCTTTGTCGAAAAAATAAATGAAAACAAAAATGTGCTTTTTGGTGTTCATTTTAGTTTGGGCATACGGTTAGCACGTGGTTAATGTTATGGTTAAGGTTAGGCTTAAAATCACACGTTAAGAACATAAATTGTATAAATGGGCAGGGTTTATGACTTTGTGGCTGTAGTAACCAGTGACGACCCTTGTCAGGCAGGAAAAGACAAACAGGGAGGAAGGAGGCGTAGTAAACAAGGCAGATAACTACAACTTACTTCAAAAAAATAACAGTGCCAATACTTGCGCACAAAACAGTTTGTTTGGTGAATATTCACGATTAGGCACGTTTATTCCACCGTTAGTAATACATCCTGTACCCTGTGTTGTCACTGCAAGCTAGATAGTTAGCTAGACAAACTTGTCGCTAGCAGGCTAACAGGCTCCAGTTCCAGTAGCAGTGCCATCACAACGCGCCCAGGATGATCGCATTGATCAACAAGCTCCTTGACTGGTTCAAAGCACTGTTTTGGAAGGAAGAGATGGAGTTGACATTGGTGGGACTCCAGTATTCGGGCAAGACAACTTTCGTTAACGTGATCGCGGTACGGTCAACCTGCTGTCTTCTGATGGTGTCCGCTGTTGTTAAACAGATCGAGATGTTTGCTCGTGTTTAACTAGCTTCTGCTATCATAACCATGTTTTATATGTTTCAATCGTGTTTCTGTAACCTGATGTTTTGTAATGATACTATAGCTAGCTGGTAAACTAGCTGGCTCTGTGTGGTCCCAGACATGCTCGGGCGGTGGCGATGATCCTCGCTAGTTTGGTTAGCTAACGACATGCACATGAGGCATGAAGCAGTATAACGTTAGTCCATCATCACATCTGTCTAGTCAAGACAAGCAGGTGTATTCATTCAGTTCACTTGATGTGCATTCAATCTTGTCTGTGTCTTCTCTCTTTCCTGAATTGACTAGGATAACAGTTTTATGAGCAACATTACCATATTTCAGTACATATTTTATTAACCATTGCTAGTTGCCAGGCCCCAGTTTTTTAATAAGTCATCTATCTGGATTTTGGCTGTCAAATACTATTAAATTCATAGAAATGTAATTAATAGAACAGGAGTCCCCATTCAAGTCAATAAATCAACTGTTCTATTCTTTCTGTGAATTAACCCTATCCGAGCGAACTTTTGAAAAACTGGGCCCAGATGATTTGAACATAACTTAAAATGTAACCCCCCTTTATTCTTTCCCCTTGCTTGCAGTCGGGTCAGTTCAGCGAAGACATGATTCCCACAGTGGGCTTCAACATGAGGAAGATCACCAAGGGAAATGTCACCATCAAGGTCCGTATACTGCCAGGTTAGAGGTCAGGCCACTTCTTGGTCATCTCTTGATTCATGTCTTATTTGCTTACAGAGGGAGTAGTATGAAGTGGAGGGGGGGGGGGATCTTGGATGGTCCCTGTGATTGACTGTGACTCACTTAAGCTATTTTATTAATTGTGAAAGGTTGAAAACTGATTAGCTATGCTGTGTCAATGCTGTGCTGATGTTTTGATCTCATTCTTCTTAGCTGTGGGATATCGGCGGTCAGCCTCGATTCAGGAGCATGTGGGAGCGATACTGCAGAGGAGTCAGTGCCATTGTGTGAGTAACAGCATCCTCCCAGTCCCTTGTGCAGGGAGTGGTCCATTATATTGGTAGCTTATTTGAAACAAGGCTATTTATTGTAACTTTTGAAACCATATCATTTTTAAGGTACATGGTTGATGCAGCTGACCCAGAGAAGACAGAGGCGTCTAAAAATGAACTACACAACTTGTTGGACAAGCCCCAGCTCCAGGGTATTCCTGTGAGTACCCCCCCATACAGTGCTAGCTGATCTAGTAGCTACAGTAGGTCTACTCCTGGACTTTGTCCAACGTTCCGGTGTTTCCTCTGCTACTGCTTGGTCTTGTCATGCAGGGCTCCCCTTGAGTGTCTAAAGAAAGATTCATTAATGTTGTTTCCTCCTCACAGGTTCTTGTCTTGGGGAATAAGAGGGATCTTCCTGGAGCACTTGATGAGAAGGAGCTGATTGAGAGAATGTAAGAATCAGCTCTCTCTGTCTTGTCCGTCTGTGTCTCTCTCTTTCTCTGTGATGCTCATGTCTCCTCTGTGGTCCACAGGAACCTCTCGGCCATCCAAGACAGAGAGATCTGCTGTTACTCCATCTCCTGCAAGGAAAAGGACAACATCGGTAAGAATCTGACGTCTGACTTGTTCTAGCTTATATCACAGAAAATGTTACCTTTTTTAGTTTTCCTGTGTATTTCATGGCATTTAAACATCTGTTATTTCACCTCCAGACATCACGCTACAGTGGCTGATCCAGCACTCCAGAACCAAGCGGAGCACTTCATGAGAACCTCATCTCAAGACACAGGCGTTCACCTGTCCCAATCCCCCTGTCCTCCCCAGCCTGTCCATACTCCTTTTCTTTGGATGACCCTCTTGCCTATACCCCCCCCCCACCCCGCCTGATTCCACTCTCCTGAATGGAGCCTGGAAACCTTTTCTTTGCAGTGTTCATTTTCTTTTTGTAATATAACACTTCTTGTGACCTATGACCTCTGATGGACAAAGTTGTACTTGGCATCCCTGATGTTCATATGTCATACTTCACCATATCTGTTGATATCGAGGTTTATATTCAACTGATCCAGATACAGGGCAGAGTACTGTACAGTACATAACCTCTGTTCCCAATAAGTAGAGAAGACTGGAGTCTGAACACTGCATCACTTAGCAGCTTCAAAGTCAACTTTACCACACTGATATCACATTTCAAACAGTATTTATGTCTTAGACCAGTGGTTCCCAACCTTTCTCTGTTAATGTGCCATCAGCTGAATTTTTCTCTGCCCAGAGTACCCCTGAAGTACCCCATGTATATTTTACCAGAAAGCCTATGTTTTCATGGATCTTCAAGTACCCCCTGTGGGTAGGCCAGGTACCCCCTGTGGGTAGGCCAGGTACCCCCTGTGGGTAGGCCAGGTCCCCCCTGTGGGTAGTGTCCCTGGTTGGGAACCACTGTCTTTGACCATAGTCCTATTACTTCCCAACAACAGTGGTACTGTGTGTAATGATACTCAATGTACCTTTTTGAAGAGGGAGTGTTACAACATTTGATTGAAATACTTGGGAGTTTGCACAAGTCTCTCCATTTCTCTTTTCTTTATAATGCTAATGGGAGGTGTTGTTAAAGATGTCCTTTGATGTCATCTCTATTGTGATTATATATATATATATATATATATACATTTGCATTATGTCATCTTCTGTCTGTTGCTTGTCCTGACACATGTTTGGTAGTTTAGAAACAGCAGGAAGATTTTCTTTCAACTAAGCAACATGGACTTTTAATTTCCATTAGCAATATCTGCAACACATGGTTTACAAACAAAATATCAATGTTTATATTTATGCATCCTTCTTTTCCCATTTCCTGTCATTGATTTATATCATTATGCAATAGCTCCTTTCCACCCAGTAATGTACAGCTACTATTTGACCAGTTTTCATGTTATCACAGGATCATGAATAACCCATTTAGAAATTGAACATCTGTGATGAAGAAGTCCCCCAGATAAATTGAGATTATACAGGTGTCAGCCAATATAATCTAGGTGTTGGAAATTTCATATTAACTAACGATGAAGGCTTCTGTCTAATTTTGTATTTAACTTCCATGTCTATGATATATTACCTCCGACATGGCCAACGTAACCATTGACAACCACAACAACATCTCTGCTTTTTTGTTTGCATGCTGGGGCATAAGTATTTGTGGGATCTTTGAGAATTAACTATAAATTGTTTTTTTTTTTATGGCAAATATAGTAAATACTATATCTGCTTTAACCTGTTTGTACATTACTGTTTCAATTAAGTTGATGATTGTGTTTTTAATAGGATATGCTTATGTATGATAACTAAAAACATTGGTGAAAACCACTTTATACATGGTCTGCAGAATTCATATGATTGTTGCCACACAGTGGCTGTAGATTGTTAATGATGGTTGGTGCTTTTCATGTGGTGTCATGTGTATGTTTGTCTGGCTGTTTTCATGTATATGAAAGAATCAATGTGGGAGAAGACGTAGTGTTTTGGTTGTTCTCTAATTAAAGGATCCATGCCACGGCACTCGTCACAACCTGAGGAAAAGTGCCTCTCATTTCTAATCACTCCAGTCAATGTGGAAAATAGCTGTGGCTCCGACCAACTGCTACCTCTGAGAACTGCCCTTCCCATGACTAGTGTGGCTAAAGGTGCAATCTACAGTTATTATATCCATTTTTGGACATATAAATGCAATAAATAACATCCATTGTTTCTTGAAGAATATATCACAAATGCCTCATGAGCTTAGTTCCACTGTCGTACCTCATCAGAACCCAAAATAGCTTATTTTACTCCATTGTTTATCAAATTTTTTAAATATTATAATAAAAAATAAAAATAAGTACATCTCAACAAACACTGTATAGCCTTTAAACATGCTTAAAAATATAATTCTGATATACAGTGGGGAGGACGAGTATTTGATACACTGATGATTTTGCAGGTTTTCCTACTTACAAAGCATGTAGAGGTCTGTAATTTTTTTATCATAGTTACACTTCAACTGTGAGAGATGGAATCTAAAACAAAAATAATTAAGTAATTAATTTGCATTTTATTGCATGACATAAGTATTTGATCACCTACCAACCAGTAAGAATTCCGGCTCTCACAGACCTGTTAGTTTTTCTTTAAGAAGCCCTCCTGTTCTCCACTCATTACCTGTATTAACTGCACCTGTTTGAACTTGTTACCTGTATAAAAGACACCTGTCCACACACTCAATCAAACAGACGCCAACCTCTCCACAATGGCCAAGACCAAAGAGCTGTGTAAGGACATCAGGGATAAAATTGTAGACCTGCACAAGGCTAGGATGGGCTACAGGACAATAGGCAAGCAGCTTGGTGAGAAGGCAACAACTGTTGGCGCAATTATTAGAAAATGGAAGAAGTTCAAGATGACTGTCAATCACCCTCGGTCTGGGGCTCCATGTAAGATCTCACCTCGTGGGGCATCAATGATCATGAGGAAGGTGAGGGATCAGCCCAGAACTACACGGCAGGACCTGGTCAATGACCTGAAGAGAGCTGGGACCACAGTCTGAAAGAAAACCATGAGTAACACACTACACCGTCATGGATTAAAATCCTGCAGCACAGGCAAGGTCCCCCTGCTCAAGCCAGCGAATGTCCAGGCCCGTCTGAAGTTTGCCAATGACCATCTGGATGACGGATAGGCCCTTTAAAGAGTTGTTGCTCTCTGTCCTCAGTTAGGTCTTGTCTTTGAATAGTAACATAGTGAAAGTCCTATAGCGACTGCATTAGACACTTAAGTAAAAAAATATATCTCATTTTTGGGCAAACCACAAAATAATATTTTCTGAAACTATTTCTAAAGGATTTGGTAAAGGGAAGATCCAAGCCAACCAAAATAATATTATTGAAGCAGGAGTTGCATTGAGGTAACAGCAGGGGGCAGTAGGTTCCCGTCGCAGATCATTTCTGGGTGATCGAGAGTAGACTGTAAGGCAGTCAATCCCTCTAAAAGTATTTTAAACACACACATGGCCTAAATGTGTATGTGTGTGGTCTATACTACTTCTGATCGTAACGTTATAGTGAGTATTCTGGGGGCAGTTTGTTAATGGAAGGAGGTTGTGCGTTAGACTGAGGACGTTTAGCAGGATTGGTGGTTAATAACCTCAGGACTGTCACTTGGAGCTGATCTACTGCTGAGGTAAAGCCTAGTAGCAGACTGAGCAGTCCACTGGGTTGGACCATTATGTGTCTTCTGTCTGTTTCACACAATGCTGCCCTGTGACAAACTCATACCGCTGACTGGCACTTTCATGCATTTTTATGTTTCAAATCATAGATTTTAGTGATCTATTGTGACTGTGTATTGTTTCTCTGTATATTTCATTATATAACAATTACCATTTTAGATTTAGTCAAAGGCTGGTATGGAACAGGGATTTGTGAACCAAGAACTGTACACCTAAACCAGTAGATTCTCGAACAGCTGGGATATTTTAATGTTAATAGTAGTGACTCTGTTTTTACAAATATTTCATTGAGAGTATTTAAACTTGTTGTATTGTTTGTTGGTTTGGCAATTCCACTGTCAGCCAGAGAAATATGTTGAGAAGGATCATCACCACAGCAAGCAAGGTACTTGGAGTCAAACAGAAAGGCCTGGATGAGATCTTTAAGGTCAGGGCCCTCCGCAAGGCTCACAAAATAATTTTAGACCCAAGGCACCCCCTGTACCCGTACTTTGAACTACTCAGGGAAAACAGAACTAGACAGTCAATAGCTCGGTCTAATGTTCCTATCGACCCAGTAAGACCAGCAGGCTAATGTTCCTACCGGCCCAGTAAGACCAGCAGACTAATGTTCCTATCGACCCAGTAAGACCAGCAGGCTAATGTTCCTACCGGCCCAGTAAGACCAGCAGACTAATGTTCCTACCGGCCCAGTAAGACCAGCAGACTAATGTTCCTACCGGCCCAGTAAGACCAGCAGGCTAATGTTCCTACCGGCCCAGTAAGACCAGCAGACTAATGTTCCTACCGGCCCAGTAAGACCAGCAGACTAATGTTCCTACCGGCCCAGTAAGACCAGCAGGCTAATGTTCCTACCGGCCCAGTAAGACCAGCAGGCTAATGTTCCTACCGGCCCAGTAAGACCAGCAGGCTAATGTTCCTACCGGCCCAGTAAGACCAGCAGGCTAGTCTGTTTTTATTGGTATGTAACTGTTATGAAAGTTGTATTGTCAATTTGTTTTCATATTTAAACGCTACTTTAAAGTAACGTGCTTACACTTTCGAGGCTCCCGAGTGGCGCAGCGATCTCAGTCACTACTACGTCACTACAGACCCTGGTTTGATCCCGGGCTGTATCACAACTGGCTGTGATTGGGAGTCCCATAGGGTGGCGCACAATTGGCCCAGCATTGTCTAGGTTAGGGAAGGGTTTGGTCGGGGTAGGCCGTCATTGTCTAGGTTAGGGGAGGGTTTGGATGGGGTAGGCCGTCATTGTCTAGGTTAGGGGAGGGTTTGGCCGGGGTAGGCCGTCATTGTCTAGGTTAGGGAAGGGTTTGGCCGGGGTAGGCCGTCATTGTCTAGGTTAGGGGAGGGTTTGGATGGGGTAGGCCGGCATTGTCTAGGTTAGGGGAGGGTTTGGATGGGGTAGACCAGCATTGTCTCGGTTAGGGGAGGGTTTGGATGGGGTAGGCCGGCATCGTCAAGGTTAGGGGAGGGTTTGGCCGGGGTAGGCCGGCATTGTCTATGTTAGGGGAGGGTTTGGATGGGGTAGGCCGGCATTGTCTAGGTTAGGGGAGGGTTTGGCCGGGGTAGGCCGGCATCGTCAAGGTTAGGGGAGGGTTTGGCCGGGGTAGGCCGGCAATTGTCTAGGTTAGGGGAGGGTTTGGATGGGGTAGGCCGTCATTGTCTCGGTTAGGGGAGGGTTTGGATGTGGTAGGCCATCATTGTCTAGGTTAGGGGAGGGTTTGGATGGGGTAGGCCGTCATTGTCTAGGTTAGGGAGGGTTTGGATGGGGTAGGCCGTCATTGTCTAGGTTAGGGGAGGGTTTGGATGTGGTAGGCCATCATTGTCTAGGTTAGGGAGGGTTTGGATGGGGTAGACCAGCATTGTCTAGGTTAGGGAGGGTTTGGATGGGGTAGGCCGTCATTGTCTAGGTTAGGGGAGGGTTTGGCCGGGGTAGGCCGTCATTGTCTAGGTTAGGGAGGGTTTGGATGGGGTAGACCAGCATTGTCTAGGTTAGGGAGGGTTTGGTCATTGTCTAGGGTAGGCCGTCATTGTCTAGGTTAGGGGAGGGTTTGGATGGGGTAGGCCAGCATTGTCTAGGTTAGGGGAGGGTTTGGATGGGGTAGGCCGTCATTGTCTAGGTTAGGGGAGGGTTTGGATGGGGTAGGCCAGCATTGTCTAGGTTAGGGGAGGGTTTGGATGGGGTAGACCAGCATTGTCTCGGTTAGGGGAGGGTTTGGATGGGGTAGGCCGGCATCGTCAAGGTTAGGGGAGGGTTTGGCCGGGGTAGGCCGGCATTGTCTAGGTTAGGGGAGGGTTTGGATGGGGTAGGCCGGCATTGTCTAGGTTAGGGGAGGGTTTGGCCGGGGTAGGCCGGCAATTGTCTAGGTTAGGGGAGGGTTTGGATGGGGTAGGCCGTCATTGTCTCGGTTAGGGGAGGGTTTGGATGTGGTAGGCCATCATTGTCTAGGTTAGGGGAGGGTTTGGATGGGGTAGGCCGTCATTGTCTCGGTTAGGGGAGGGTTTGGATGGGGTAGGCCGTCATTGTCTAGGTTAGGGGAGGGTTTGGATGGGGTAGGCCGTCATTGTCTAGGTTAGGGGAGGGTTTGGCCGGGGTAGACCAGCATTGTCTAGGTTAGGGGAGGGTTTGGCCGGGGTAGGCCGGCATTGTCTAGGTTAGGGGAGGGTTTGGATGGGGTAGACCAGCATTGTCTAGGTTAGGGGAGGGTTTGGCCGGGGTAGGCCGGCATCGTCAAGGTTAGGGGAGGGTTTGGCCGGGGTTGGCCGGCATTGTAAAATAAGAATTTGTTCTTAACTGACTTGCCTAGTTAAATAAAGGTTAAATACAAATGAATAATACACTACACATGTATGGGGACGGCGTTCTTCCCCTACAACACTCTCACCTCTTTCTCAATGCTGATCTTCAACAAGTGGGCAAAGCCTTTGTGTATGACAAATCCAAGCACCAATGTGGTAAAGAAGTTGTGTTGTTTTAGAGAGCTTCCCAAGCACCCAGACCCCAGAGAGGGGAGGAACTGTTGTGTTGTTTTAGAGAGCTTCCCAAGCACCCAGACCCCAGAGAGGGGAGGAACTGTTGTGTTGTTTTAGAGAGCTTCCCAAGCACCCAGACCCCAGAGAGGGGAGGAACTGTTGTGTTGTTTTAGAGAGCTTCCCAAGCACCCAGACCCCAGAGAGGGGAGGAACTGTTGTGTTGTTTTAGAGAGCTTCCCAAGCACCCAGACCCCAGAGAGGGGAGGAACTGTTGTGTTGTTTTTGAGAGCTTCCCAAGCACCCAGACCCCAGAGAGGGGAGGAACTGTTGTGTTGTTTTCGAGAGCTTCCCAAGCACCCAGACCCCAGAGAGGGGAGGAACTGTTGTGTTGTTTTCGAGAGCTTCCCAAGCACCCAGACCCCAGAGAGGGGAGGAACTGTTGTGTTGTTTTAGAGAGCTTCCCAAGCACCCAGACCCCAGAGAGGGGAGGAACTGTTGTGTTGTTTTAGAGAGCTTCCCAAGCACCCAGACCCCAGAGAGGGGAGGAACTGTTGGTACCGGAGAGGTACTATGAGATGGGTGATCTCAGAATGGCCCAGACTAAAGCTGAATAGAAGTTACTTGCCTCCCTACTCTCCTTCTTCTCTGGGTTGAGCCGCATTAGGCCATGAATATGAACGAGTTGTGACAACAAGCTCTGTTCTTGTCCCTCCTTGGCATGACAATAATGAGGCTTCCTGTCCAGAGAGAACAAGGTGGTCCGCTATAGAGGCCTGGGTCTGGACCGGACCGGTGTGTGTGGACATTCATGCTCAGGATCCACGCCAGCCTCTCTGATTCAGATCCATTTGTGTTCCTCAGAGGGCCAAAGCTCTCTGTCAGGCCTCTGCCATGACAACAGAGCTCCCCCAACTCTCGTCAGTTTTCCCACAGAACAAAACAAACATTGTCCCCGCATCAGGGGGAGGTGAGGCAGCCCTGTGTTCATATTCAGGTCATATTAGTCTACGTTCACTGAGCCAACCCAAAGAGGCCCCTCTCTCTCTCTCTCTCAGTCAGACAGTCAGTCTGACAGACAGACAGTCTGTCTGTCTGTCTGTCTGTCTCTCTGTCTCTCTCTCTCTGTCTGTCTCTCTCTCTGTGTCTCTCTCTGTCTCTCTCTCTCTCTGTCTCTCTCTCTGTCTCTCTCTGTCTCTCTCTCTCTCTCTCTCTCTCTGTCTCTGTCTCTGTCTCTCTCTGTCTCTCTCTCTGTCTCTGTCTCTGTCTCTGTCTCTGTCTCTGTCTGTCTGTCTCTGTCTCTCTCTGTCTCTCTCTCTGTCTCTGTCTCTGTCTCTGTCTCTGTCTCTGTCTCTGTCTCTGTCTCTGTCTCTGTCTCTGTCTCTGTCTCTCTCTCTCTCCCCCCCCCCCCACCCCTCCCCATCATCTTGTTTCATAAACACACTACAATGCAGGAAAAAGTAGTTTAATCAAAAACATTGTTTCATCAAGAATTTAGAAATGCACTTACAGTATCAATCAACAGCGTGCACATTATCTGATCTATAAGGTTGATAACTTCTGTCCTATTGCTGCTTGTAACGCCAGCTTGCTGCGTCATCATGTAGTCAACTTTTCATCCTGAAATGACTCTCTCCATTTGTTTACCTGTTGCAGGGCTTCGTGAACCACCCCACTCCCTCAGTCCGTGTATGTTAGCGGACTGACACTGGATGTTGTGGCATGGGGACGTTGATTTGTGTCGGTGGCTTCATTAATGAAACAGAGATGCGACTGTTCACTGTTCAGTCATTAGTGTCCACAGGAGCTGGTGAGGAGCTCCGCTCACTGCTAATGAGGCTCCAGCACCGTCTGCCCAGGCCCTGACAGCCTCTGAACACGCTCCAAGACCCAGAGAGAGAGACTCTAAAGAGGTCAACCACCCCCGGGGGAAAAAATACCTCCTCTGTCTCTAAACCCTTCAATCAGTGCATCATTTAATGGAGAAACCAGACTGTCTCTGTACATTCAAACTGACTTCTAAGCTAATCACAATTGGGTATTGGTAAAAAACATTAATGAGTTAGGTTTGTTTGCCAGTCCTATGATGAAAATTAAATGAGGAAAGAATGGGGTTTTGGGATATATAGTGGGGCAAAAAAGTATTTAGTCAGCCACCAATTGTGCAAGTTCTCCCACTTAAAAAGATGAGAGAGGCCTGTAATCTTCATCATAGGTACACTTCAACTATGACAGACAAAAAAAGACTAAATACTTTTTTTGCCCCACTGTACGCTGAAAATAAGGTCTGAGGTTAACATAGCATTAGGAGATCTTATACATTTTGTTTTATGAGATAATACCAGTCAGAATAGTTCAGCTTTATCAATGATGAACACTTTATGTGCTTGTTTTGATTACATAAATGCTTCAAAAATGACAAAAGGTGCCCTTACAAAATTTGAACTGCATTTACAGTACAGTGCACTGTTACACTGCAGTTACACTGCAAAATTACTGTCGTAAAAAAAAAGTGTTATTTTGGACACTCTATTTGCTTTTTTCGTTAAAATAATTACAATCTTTTTTTCGTAAGGGTTCTAATAATTCATATCTTTTTAAGGGTTAAAATAACTACAAGAGGGTTAATAACTACAATCTTTTTTTTTAAAATAACTTTTTTTGTAAGGTTTCAAATAATTACAATCTTTTTTCGTAAGGGTTAAAATAACTACAATCTTTTTTCGTAAGGGTTACAATAATTACTAACTTAAAGTTAAATAACTAACTGCAGCAGAGGCATAGGAACCTGAAAATGGACACTGGTTAGCTGATGAAGATTATCTCATAGAGCAAAACGTACAGTATGAGATCTCCTCAGACCTTATTTACAGTGTTGATCCCCATAGGCTTTAGCCAACAAGCCATGGTGAAGTTAGCCTCTTGTTAATACCTACAAAAATACGCCATTACTATTGCCCTCTATTGGCTTACTGGTGATCTTTTGATATGCTGTCCAATCAGGTTGGCTTGAGTTTCATTGCCCTCTATTGGCTTACTGGTGATCTTTTGATATGCTGTCCAATCAGGTTGGCTTGAGTTTCATTGCCCTCTATTGGCTTACTGGTGATCTTTTGATATGCTGTCCAATCAGGTTAGCTTGAGTTTCATTGTATGTTGGAAACAACGCATTACATAATTCTGGTGTCTGTGCTGTGGTGGTGTTCTCTGATTGATCCTAGTCCATCACAATGGAAACTTCTCACATCCCCAAGCCAACATCCATCTCCATTTTAAGTATAAAAAAACAACATATATTTCTTTCAAACCTTCACGACAACATGAGAGAACATGCAGGAGTGCCACGTGTTCATTTGGACTGGAGCACCAGACAGGGGTGAGAAAATGGTGGAAGGCCTGTCCGGTTTTGGCCCGTCTACAATACCCGTGAATTTTGGGACGGTAACCTGGCAACTCAACTGTAGTTCCACTCCCAGGGCCTCAGAGTGGAGGCTTCCACTGGCCCCTGGAGAACAATGACACCCTTATGAGAGGAGCTCTGCTGCTGTCCAAAGCCTGAATCAGTGAGAGGAGAAATATGTTCCAGGTCAGAGAGAGGACCCCATTATTGAGTTTCAGATGGTCAATGGGATGCGCATCAAGCACAAATCACCCAAAATCCCTTCATCTGGTTGAGCATTTTTTTTTTTACTAACGTTTATGAAATCTCTCTGTGAGAAAAATGACTAGCGCTGATCAATTACAAACCTTTATTGGATCAAATAAACACAACTACAGCTGTGTCTCTTATTCATAAAATGATGTCTGACTTCTTTCCTAACCTTCTTATAACCAGTTTATAACCTTGACCGCTGTACAGAGACCTCTCATGATTATCTGGTAAAATAATTTTGCATTATTCGCAGCGCTTTGATTTGATGGAAAATATTATGTCTATACCATTCCTGTTGATTATTAATACAACTCAAAACAATAATTGATACAATGACATGGGACGGCTAAAGATGAAATAGCTGTGTCATTGGGGGGGCATGAATAAAAAGCAAACAAAGCAAACTTATCTGTGTCGACTAAAGAGCCAACACACATCATATTACAGATATGTTAATAGTTGTGACATCAAGAAATAATGATCTCAGTGCCGGGACACTCTGGGGCTGTTAGTCAACCCTAGTATAGTAATCTAACATAATACTCTGTTTATTTTTGACCTAATAATCCTTAAAATACACACATTGGGGTGACACTTCTACAAGGATATTAAATGGAGCTCTTCTCCTTCTTCTCTCCCCCCCCTAGTCTGCACTTAGTCAACGTCTGAACTTCCTGTCAAATGAACCACCTTAAAACTGGATGGGGTGTTGTATCTATTTGGAGAGAACATCAAAAGGAGAGACATTACAGACATTAAGGCTACAGTGAAGGTGACGCTGGCACTGGAAAACAAAAGGTGTGTCTATGGTTGAGGTTGGAATGTCCACTGCTGAAAGGTGAGTTGCTTTGTTACCACATCTAACCAGTTTAGGCGATGGAAAGGAAAGAAATCAGGAGAGGTCAGTTCAGCTGGACCCGCTGATCGACAGGATGGTGGAGCTGTCCTTGGCTTTGTCAAAGAAGATGGAGGAGGACATCTCGTTGGTGCTCTTGAGTTTGGCCTCGGTGCCAGGAGAATGGGAGCCACTGGGTTGGCACTCCTCACAGCAGCAGCAGCAACAGTCCATGAAGGCCTGGCTCAGAGACTTACAGAGACACAGCAGCAGTACCGGCGTCACCGACGACTTGAAGAACAGGGAGAACTGGTTGATGAGGGCCAGCAGGGTGGCGGTGTCATCAGAGATGGGCATGGCGGTGTAGGCCAGGACGATGTTGCACACGTTCTCCGGCAGGGCGCAGACGCCGTAGACCGCGGCCAGAGCCATCACGGTGCAGTTGAGCTGGCGCTCCACCTGTTGACTGTGTTGTATCTTCTGCTTCTTGGAGGTGGAACCTTCCTCCAGGCGCCGGGGGATACCGTCATGGGACACGTGGCAGGTGGCGAGCTGGCACAGCAGGGTGAAGACCACGGGCAGGCAGAAGTAGCAACCAAAGTACCACCACATGCGGCACTCGTGGTAGTTGATGACCAGGGTGTAGACGGACTCGGGGAGGTTGGAGGTGGGGTTCATGGTGCAGGAGTCCACCACAGCCCCTGTGGCCGGAGACACAGCCTGGCTGAGCTGCCACAGGAGCAGCTCTGGTGCCGCCAGCACCATGGAGCCCAGCCATATGACCAGCAGCTTGGCCAGGACGGACTGGCAGCTCTCCACTCGACGGATTTTGGGCTGGGAGCAACTGGTAGAGTTGAAGCGGTCAATACCCAGGGCACACAGGCTGAAGGATGTCACCCCTAGGGAGGTCACCTGGAGCGTTATATGGATTAAAGAGGAAGAACGTATCAGATATGCTACGTGGGCTGTTATTTTTCTGCTTATCTGTGTATTTTTTTTGACCGTTGTGATCTTTCAATCTACAAAATCTGCTGTGGAATTAGCCAAAACTAAACTTTTCACATGCTGCACACACACTGTTTATAAACACGTACCATGTCTTTTTTAAAAGGGGTGTCAAACATACGGCTCATGGGGGGGTCCAATCCAGGCACACGTGTGGTTTGGGGGACAAACTCAATATACTTTAAAATGACTAAAACCAAATCTAAATGGTCATTCATACAGTTTATTGACTGGGTCCAGCTCACTAATAATCACTACATTCATACAGTTTATTGACTGGGTCCAGTTCACTAATAATCACTACATTCATACAGTTTATTGACTGGGTCCAGTTCACTAATAATCACTACATTCATACAGTTTATTGACTGGGTCCAGTTCACTAATAATCACTACATTCATACAGTTTATTGACTGGGTCCAGCTCACTAATAATCACTACATTCATACAGTTTATTGACTGGGTCCAGTTCACTAATAATCACTACATTCATACAGTTTATTGACTGGGTCCAGTTCACTAATAATCACTACATTCATACAGTTTATTGACTGGATCCAGTTCACTAATAATCACTACATTCATACAGTTTATTGACTGGGTCCAGTTCACTAATAATCACTACATTCATACAGTTTATTGACTGGGTCCAGTTCACTAATAATCACTACATTCATACAGTTTATTGACTGGGTCCAGTTCACTAATAATCACTACATTCATACAGTTTATTGACTGGGTCCAGCTCACTAATAATCACTACATTCATACAGTTTATTGACTGGGTCCAGTTCACTAATAATCACTACATTCATACAGTTTATTGACTGGGTCCAGCTCACTAATAATCACTACATTCATACAGTTTATTGACTGGGTCCAGTTCACTAATAATCACTACATTCATACAGTTTATTGACTGGGTCCAGCTCACTAATAATCACTACATTCATACAGTTTATTGACTGGGTCCAGCTCACTAATAATCACTACATTCATACAGTTTATTGACTGGGTCCAGCTCACTAATAATCACTACATTCATACAGTTTATTGACTGGGTCCAGTTCACTAATAATCACTACATTCATACAGTTTATTGACTGGGTCCAGCTCACTAATAATCACTACATTCATACAGTTTATTGACTGGGTCCAGCTCACTAATAATCACTACATTCATACAGTTTATTGACTGGGTCCAGCTCACTAATAATCACTACATTCATACAGTTTATTGACTGGGTCCAGCTCACTAATAATCACTACATTCATACAGTTTATTGACTGGGTCCAGTTCACTAATAATCACTACATTCATACAGTTTATTGACTGGGTCCAGCTCACTAATAATCACTACATTCATACAGTTTATTGACTGGGTCCAGCTCACTAATAATCACTACATTCATACAGTTTATTGACTGGGTCCAGTTCACTAATAATCACTACATTCATACAGTTTATTGACTGGGTCCAGCTCACTAATAATCACTACATTCATACAGTTTATTGACTGGGTCCAGCTCACTAATAATCACTACATTCATACAGTTTATTGACTGGGTCCAGCTCACTAATAATTACTGCATTCATACAGTTTATTGACAGGGTCCAGTTCACTAATAATCACTACATTCATACAGTTTATTGACTGGGTCCAGTTCACTAATAATCACTACATTCATACAGTTTATTGACTGGGTCCAGTTCACTAATAATCACTACATTCATACAGTTTATTGACTGGGTCCAGCTCACTAATAATCACTACATTCATACAGTTTATTGACTGGGTCCAGCTCACTAATAATCACTACATTCATACAGTTTATTGACTGGGTCCAGTTCACTAATAATCACTACATTCATACAGTTTATTGACTGGGTCCAGCTCACTAATAATCACTACATTCATACAGTTTATTGACTGGGTCCAGTTCACTAATAATCACTACATTCATACAGTTTATTGACTGGGTCCAGCTCACTAATAATCACTACATTCATACAGATGTTTGACTGGGTCCAGTTCACTAATAATCACTACATTCATACAGTTTATTGACTGGGTCCAGCTCACTAATAATCACTACATTCATACAGTTTATTGACTGGGTCCAGCTCACTAATAATCACTACATTCATACAGTTTATTGACTGGGTCCAGTTCACTAATAATCACTACATTCATACAGTTTATTGACTGGGTCCAGTTCACTAATAATCACTACATTCATACAGTTTATTGACTGGGTCCAGCTCACTAATAATCACTACATTCATACAGTTTATTGACTGGGTCCAGCTCACTAATAATCACTACATTCATACAGTTTATTGACTGGGTCCAGCTCACTAATAATCACTACATTCATACAGTTTATTGACTGGGTCCAGTTCACTAATAATCACTACATTCATCCAGTTTATTGACTGGGTCCAGTTCACTAATAATCACTACATTCCTACAGTTTATTGACTGGGTCCAGTTCACTAATAATCACTACATTCATACAGATGTTTGACTGGGTCCAGTTCACTAATAATCACTATTCATACAGTTTATTGACTGGGTCCAGCTCACTAATAATCACTACATTCATACAGTTTATTGACTGGGTCCAGCTCACTAATAATCACTACATTCATACAGTTTATTGACTGGGTCCAGCTCACTAATAATCACTACATTCATACAGTTTATTGACTGGGTCCAGTTCACTAATAATCACTACATTCATACAGTTTATTGACTGGGTCCAGCTCACTAATAATCACTACATTCATACAGTTTATTGACTGGGTCCAGCTCACTAATAATCACTACATTCATACAGTTTATTGACTGGGTCCAGCTCACTAATAATCACTACATTCATACAGTTTATTGACTGGGTCCAGCTCACTAATAATCACTACATTCATACAGTTTATTGACTGGGTCCAGCTCACTAATAATCACTACATTCATACAGTTTATTGACTGGGTCCAGTTCACTAATAATCACTACATTCATACAGTTTATTGACTGGGTCCAGCTCACTAATAATCACTACATTCATACAGTTTATTGACTGTGTCCTGCTCACTAATAATCACTACATTCATACAGTTTATTGACAGGGTCCAGCTCACTAATAATCACTACATTCATACAGTTTATTGACTGGGTCCAGCTCACTAATAATCACTACATTCATCCAGTTTATTGACTGGGTCCAGTTCACTAATAATCACTACATTCATACAGTTTATTGACTGGGTCCAGTTCACTAATAATCACTACATTCATACAGTTTATTGACTGGGTCCAGCTCACTAATAATCACTACATTCATACAGTTTATTGACTGGGTCCAGCTCACTAATAATCACTACATTCATACAGTTTATTGACTGGGTCCAGCTCACTAATAATTACTGCATTCATACAGTTTATTGACTGGGTCCAGTTCACTAATAATCACTACATTCATACAGTTTATTGACTGGGTCCAGTTCACTAATAATCACTACATTCATACAGTTTATTGACTGGGTCCAGTTCACTAATAATCACTACATTCATACAGTTTATTGACTGGGTCCAGTTCACTAATAATCACTACATTCATACAGTTTATTGACTGGGTCCAGCTCACTAATAATCACTACATTCATACAGTTTATTGACTGGGTCCAGCTCACTAATAATCACTACATTCATACAGTTTATTGACTGGGTCCAGTTCACTAATAATCACTACATTCATACAGTTTATTGACTGGGTCCAGTTCACTAATAATCACTACATTCATACAGTTTATTGACTGGGTCCAGCTCACTAATAATCACTACATTCATACAGTTTATTGACTGGGTCCAGTTCACTAATAATCACTACATTCATACAGATGTTTGACTGGGTCCAGCTCACTAATAATCACTACATTCATACAGTTTATTGACTGGGTCCAGCTCACTAATAATCACTACATTCATACAGTTTATTGACTGGGTCCAGCTCACTAATAATCACTACATTCATACAGATGTTTGACTGGGTCCAGCTCACTAATAATCACTACATTCATACAGTTTATTGACTGGGTCCAGTTCACTAATAATCACTACATTCATACAGTTTATTGACTGGGTCCAGCTCACTAATAATCACTACATTCATACAGTTTATTGACTGGGTCCAGCTCACTAATAATCACTACATTCATACAGTTTATTGACTGGGTCCAGCTCACTAATAATCACTACATTCATACAGTTTATTGACTGGGTCCAGCTCACTAATAATCACTACATTCATACAGTTTATTGACTGGGTCCAGTTCACTAATAATCACTACATTCATACAGTTTATTGACTGGGTCCAGTTCACTAATAATCACTACATTCATACAGTTTATTGACTGGGTCCAGCTCACTAATAATCACTACATTCATACAGATGTTTGACTGGGTCCAGCTCACTAATAATCACTACATTCATACAGATGTTTGACTGGGTCCAGCTCACTAATAATCACTACATTCATACAGTTTATTGACTGGGTCCAGCTCTCTAATAATTACTGAAATTAACTCTAGACAGTCAGGGAGCATCGAAAATTCCAAAAAATTCCAAAATCGATGGACAGTAGTTTTAACTTGTAATTTAAATTACAGAACAGTTTCAATATGGAAGAAGTCTTTCTGACCTGTTACATTAGCCGTCGAGATATACATTGATGAGTTTACAGTGTAGTATCTATGCTGATAAGATCAAAATCATCGATACTGTATAATGTATGGCTTACATACAACTATGTATCGTGTTGTTTATTACCAGTTAATAAATGTTGGTTTACCAGAAAACATACTATAAAGATTCAGTTGGTAAAAGCATTAAACATTTAAAAAATATTTCACAATACTTTGTGGCCCATAAACATAATTCAACTCATAACCTTCTTTTAAGACCTGGTTTACAACAATGTCATAAATCAGTGTAAATATCCTGTAATTATACCATCAAAAGAACAACACAAATAAATGTATGATTGTTTTAGGCAACAACAGGTACTAAACTTGTCGTTAGGGACACATTATCATATAGCTATGGACCGATAGTTGTGTTCATTAATCATTTACATGTGATTCCACTGTGGCCTAAGGGGAGGGGTGTGGCTTGAGGGGTGTGGTGATGGTGGGGGGGGGCTAAGGGAAGCAAACCCACCTCCATATATGGTACCGCTCTGCATGAGATGTCCCCCAGCAGCCTCTTATTGGTGAGCTCATTGAAGACCACCACAGGTAAACAGAAGCAGAGCACCAGGAAGTCCCAGAAAGCCAGGCTGGCCAGGATGTAGTTCCAGGTACTCCTCATGTAGTAGTTGTGCCAGACGATGCACATCACAGCCAGGTTCCCTATAATCCCCACAGAGAACACCACCAGGGACAGGAACATGACAGCGTAGGCAGTGTAGGAACTGTCAGTCACTGGGTACAGAGGGTTGTGGATGTTGGTGATCCACCTTCCTGTAGTGCTGCTGTTGCCCTGATCCACGTCTGTGTTGGCCCTAGTGTCCAGGAATGAGTCTGTGTTGGCCCCAGTGGCCCTAGTGTCCAGGGTTGAGGCTGTGTTGGCCCCAGTTTCCAGGGTTGAGTCTGTGTTGGCCCCAGTTTCCAGGGTTGAGGCTGTGTTGGCCCCAGTTTCCAGGGTTGAGTCTGTGTTGGCCCCAGTTTCCAGGGTTGAGTCTGTGTTGGCCCCAGTTTCCAGGGTTGAGTCTGTGTTGGCCCCAGTTTCCAGGGTTGAGTCTGTGTTGGCCCCAGTTTCCAGGGTTGAGTCTGTGTTGGCCCCAGTTTCCAGTGTTGAGTCTGTGTTGGCCCCAGTTTCCAGTGTTGAGTCTGTGTTGGCCCCAGTTTCCAGGGTTGAGGCTGTGTTGGCCCCAGTTTCCAGGGTTGAGCTAGAGAACTGGGTAGCTCTGGGTGAGGTGAACTCGTTCTCATAAGATCGTGAGAAGGTAGACTGAGGTTCACCTGCGCCTGTGTCCTCGTCGTCTGCACCCCGCGGTGCTCTCTTGTGGTGCTTGTCCCATTCCAGTCCTTTCACATCCTCATTGTCATAACCATGGCTTTGAATGACTTGAATGTCGAGATTTAACATATCCTTTTCAAGAGATGCACTGTTTGTCTGTGAAATTCTTTTGGCATCGGAAGCCCACACAGTCAATAGTACCACCAGTGAAATAGAGGGAATCATCTTGAGAGCAGTAGCCTGAAAAGTAGCTTTTCTTTGAAATTCCAGAACTTCCCAGCTTTGATCACTGCAGGAGACGATGTCAAAATGAGACCCCCTCAGCAGAAGTTAATTTAGTAGAAAAGAAGAAGTTGCCCAATCTGTGGTGGGATGCTGAAGCTTGGGAACTTGTCTCTCTCTGCGTCCTGTGGCTGCAGTCCCATAGGCAGGTCTGTGAGTCTGTTAACAAGTACCGTTGCCTGCTCAATCATGGGTGGCTGGTCCCCTTTGAAAAGGGAAAGACAAGAGGCGAACTCATCTGTTTCTCTCTATCGACCCCCAAATGGAGCAAAGCATTGCGCCCTCTGCTGGTCAAAATACTGAACAGATGCAGTTTTATGTTGTGCATATAGAGGGCAGTGCATGTCTCCAAAAAGTACACCGATCCCAAACACCGATCTGGTCCCATTCATTTCAATATTACATCCAGGTGATACAACATCAGTAAGGATACATTCAAGATGGTTTTCTTGTGTGTCTTGTATATATAAGCAGATCTGTTGTGTTATCCAAAGGCGCGGTATATTTTCATAGTGTTGGAACAGCGTCCTGTTTCGAAATCCACATGAACAACCCAGCTCCCCTACTGTACACACAACAGCATTGACAGGTTTTGCCCGTAGGAGAGGTGGAGTAATTTACTTAGACTACCATCTATTGGAATGTGTCATTACAGTGCTCATTTGCACTGCTCTTGGCAATACACACACACACACACACACACACACACACACACACACACACACACACACACACACACACACACACACACACACACACACACACACACACACACACACACACACACACACACACACACACACACACACAGGTTCCATGGTAAAGGCACATTCCTAAGCCTCAGGTATGTTTCTACATTCTTAGAGAAAAAAGGGTTCCAAAAGGGTTCTCCGGCTGTCCCCATAGGGGACCTGTTTTTGGATCCAGTTAGAACCCTTTCGGGTTCAAATTAGAACCCCCTGGATCCAAAAAGGGTTCTTAAAAGTGTTCTCCTGTGGGGACAACCAAAGAACAATTTTAGGTTCTAGAGAGCACCGTTTATTCTAAGAGTGTAGTGTCCGAGGCGGAGAGCATATTTTAAGTACAAACCCCTTTCATGAAGGGGGTTATAGAATTCACCAAAAGGCCAAAATGTCAGACTGAAATAAGTAACGCTATGCCCTAATGAGGCAGAATGTAACTAAAATATAATAGATAGATGGCCAGCGACAGGAAGGAGTTCTCTGGTCCAGGAAATAGTGGGCAACCTGTTGACTGGCAGTTGGATGTTTGAATGTTTCCTATGTCTCCTGTGAGGTATTCCCTCTCATACACTTGTACGTACTCTCTCTCTCTCTCTCTCTCTCTTTCTCTCTGAAAATACACAACAAAATCTTATTTTAGAGGAAAATTTCACTCTGGCTCTGCCACTGCATATAAACTCATCAAAAAAGAAACGTCCCTTTTTCAGGACCCTGCCTTTAAAAGATAAATACAAATACCTTCACATATCTTCATTGTAAAGGGTTTAAACACTGTTTCCCATGCTTGTTCAATGAACCATACACAATTTATGAACATGCACCTGTGGAGCAGTCGTTAAACAACTTCTTAGGGATCAAATCCCGTTAGCGGGATCGATTTGACAACATCCAGTGAAATGGCCTAGCGCCAAATGAAATTAACTTACTATCAATATTAAACTTTCATGAAATCACACATGCAATACACCAAATTAAAGCTACACTTGTTGTTAATCCAGCCAACGTGGCAGATTTCAAAAAGGCTTTACGGCGAAAGCAAACCATGCTATTATCTGAGGACAGCACCCCATCAAACAAACACAGACAATCATAATTCAATCCGCCAGGCGCGACACGAAACTCAGAAATATCAATATGATTCATGCCTTACCTTTGACGAGCTTCTTCTGTTGGCACTCCAATGTGTCCCATAAACATCACAAATGGTCCTTTTGTTAGATTAATTCCGTCGTTACATATCCAAAATGTCCATTTATTTGGCGCGTTTGAGCCAGAAAAACACTGGTTCCAACTCGCGCAACATGACTACAAAATATCTAATAAGTTACCTGTAATCTTTGTCGAAACATTTCAAAAAATTTCCTAACACAACTTTTGTTTTTTTTAACGTAAATAATCAATCAAATTTAAGACCGTATAAACTGCATTCAATACCGGACGAAAACAATGTGGAGCGTGCTTTCAGGTCACGCGCCTCTAACAAATAGTACACTTCACTCAACCCTCATTCTAAGCTGCCTTACTTATTCATTTGTCAAAGGAAAAACATCAACCAATTTCTAAAGACTGTCCTTTTAACCTGTTTACGTCGACCCTCTACTTTTTCGAACATTCTGTTAAAAATCGCGCAACATTTCAGCGCCCTGCTACTCAGGCCAGAAATATAGTATATGCATATGATTAGTATGTGTGGATAGAAAACACTCAGACGTTTATCAAACTGGTTAAATCACGGCTGTGACTATAACAGAACGTGCGTTTCATCGAAAAGTGCAGGAAAATCTGATCACTGAAAATGGAAATAAATATCCATGCGCGACTTCAAGGAATTGTTCAAAGTGAACCGAATTAAATGAGGCCGAGGTTGTAGTGCCTACAGCTTCCACACGTTGTCTAGAGTCTTGTCATTTGATTCAGCTTTGATTCTTGGTCTAACCGAATCAAGGGAATCGATTCCCTCCGGTCTCCGACCGGATGTTTTGGTCGAGCTCTCTCCAAGACATTTTTTCGAGACGACATCTATAGAATTGACATCGCCTCCTGATGAATTTTAGCGCTTATTAACGTGTACTAATACCTAAAGTTGCATTACAAAAGTATTTCCAAGTGTTTCGAAGTGTTTTGTGAAAGTTTATCGTCGACTTTTTGAATTTTAAAAAATGACGTTACGTTATGAAACACTATTTTTTTCCGTTTATCACACAGTCTTCATAGATCGATATCTAGGCTATATATGGACCGATTTAATCGAAAAAAAGACCCAATAGTGATTATGGGACATCTAGGAGTGCCAACAAAGAAGATGGTCAAAGGTAATGAATGTTTTAGATTTTATTTGTGCGGTTTGTGTAGCGACGACTATGCTAATTATTTTGTTTACGTCCCCTGCGGGTCTTTTGGGGTGTTACATGCTATCAGATAATAGCTTCTCATGCTTTCGCCGAAAAGCATTTTAAAAATCTGACTTGTTGCCTGCATTCACAACGAGTGTAGCTTTAATTCAATACCCTGCATGTATATTTTAATGAACGTTTGAGTTTTAACTAATACTATTAGCATTTAGCGTAGCGCATGTGCATTTCCAGAGCTCTAGATGGGACGCCTGCGTGCCAGGTAGGAGCAAGAGGTTAACCAGGTAGGCAAGTTGAGAACAAGTTCTCATTTACAATTGCGACCTGGCCAAGATAAAGCAAAGCAGTTCGACACATACAACAACACAGAGTTACACAGAGTAAAACAAACATACAGTCAATAATACAGTAGAAAAATAAGTCTATATACGATGTGAGCAAATGAGGTGAGGGAGGTAAAGGCAAAAAAAAGGCATGGTGGCGAAGTAAATAAAATATAATATTACAATATAGCAAGTAAAACATTGGAATGGTAGATTTGCAGTGGAAGAATGTGCAAGGTAGAGATAGAAATAATGGGGTGAAAAGGAGCATGTGTTACCCTTCCTGCATGCTCATCCTGACATGACCCTCCAGCATGACAATGTCACCAGCCATACTGCTCGTTCTGTACGTGATTTCCTGCAAGACAGGAATATCAGTGTTCTGCCATGGCCAGCGAAGAGCCCAGATCTCAATCCTATTGAGCACGTCTGGGACCTGTTAGATCGGAGGGTGAAGGCCAGAAATGTCCGGGAACTTGTAGGTGCCTTGGTGTAAGAGTGGGGTATTATCTCACAGCAAGAACTGGCAAATCTGGTGCCGTCCATGAGGAGGAGATGCACTGCAGTACTTAATGCAGCTGGTGGCCACACCAGATACTGACTGTTACTTTTGATTTTGACCCCCCCCCCCCCCATTGTTCAGGGACACATTATTCCATTTCTCTTAGTCACATATCTGTGGAACTTGTTCAGTTTATGTCTCAGTTGTTGAATCCTGATAGTGTCATACAAATATTTTCACATGTTAAGTTTGCTGAAAATAAACTCAGTTGACAGTGAGAGGATGTTTCTTTTTTTGCTGAGATTAGTCATGACTATATTAACAACATTATGTTTTTGTCATAAACAAACCACAAGCTAGAAAGAGCACTATTTCATTTCAATGGTAGAATCAGGAAGTTTTGGCTTCCTGTGTATTTGGCTGGTCATAGTGAAGCATTAAGTCCAGCTATTATAGCAAATGCTGATACCACTCCACTAGATAGATGGGGCGTGCCCACAAACTTGGTTTATGGCGTTGTTTACTTCGAACAACCAACACATAGTAGTCTCAGAACTAAAAAATGTTTACGTTTGTTTTTCACTAATGTTTGTCATCATGCCCGAGTGGTGTTCTCTCTGGCTGTGCTAACTTCAAACAAATGTGAAAATAAGTTATCTTTCACCGTACCTACCAGAAATGTACCCCGATGCTGCCAGCTGTTTGCAGCTATCAAAAATGATGCTTACAGTGGCCAAAGATTATCAGAGGGATTTTCAGGCTGAATGGATGGGGAATACATTTAAACGACAGCTGGGAAGTGATGCAATACCAGTTTGGCTAACGTTAGCGAATGTAAGCTAGCAAACGTTAGCAAATAAGAGTAACTCAATCTGGTAGCCATTTATTACACCCTTGTCTGGAAAACACTCCGTTACTAAAAATAGAATTGTCGATTATAGCTAACTCGGTGTGTTGGTAGTAATGATACATGTGTATAAATTGTCTATGGTTGGTTAGTTGGTTCTCAGCTGATGCTAATTAGCTAACAGCAAGCTGACAATACTGAAAAATCCATGATAGTTATGCTAAGCTACCCAGTCTAATAGAGATCAATACAATTAGTAGGGTGGTTAAATTGTGTATTGTTAGGTGTATTGTTGTAGGTGGTACATCATCTGATTCCACCATTCCATTAGCTCTGGTTAAGGTAAATTGGCAAAAAATATGTACAAGCTGATGGCTAAGATTTACAGTAAGCATGTTTGTATGGTTTGTGTTGTGGGGTTACAGGTGGTTAGATGTAGACTGAGGACCACAGAGAACCTTCCAGACCATGTCATCAATTGAGTCTACTTCTTTTCTCTTTGTATAACTCCAGGTTATCTGGAGTCCACCCCGCTGAAAAAAATACAAAGCGTGGGCATTTTGTGCACACGCGCATGAGGGAGCACAACAAGATTGTGGGACAGAAACGGGCAAAGGACACTGCAAGGTATAACATCAAGACCACAACAGTAATGACACAACCACCACATTCTTCTCTCTGCAGATTCTCAAAACACAATACAATACATTTCTCCTCAATTTCCCATACACAGCTAAACATAATATGTAAGAACTGTCCTCATAGGACTTTTCACACCTTCTGCAGCTCCCCCAGCCCATTCACTTTGTTGACTGCACTTTCCTCTCAAAAACAGCTCCCAATGTCCCTCATTGTCCCTATATAACGAAGTAATCCAACAGTGCCATTTTATCTATTTCAAATCTTCTCTCATTGATCGAAACATGTGGGTGTCCACCCCAAAGTGTTGCATGTCATGATGACAGACATCTTGGATTACTTCATGGAGCAAAAATAAAGTATTTATTTTAAATAACTGAGCATTTTCTAAATTCAAACTGATCCCTTGCCACTGGACACAGACACTTTATGAGACGAATCGACAACGAAGACTAAGAGAAGTGGTGATCAGCAGATGATGGGAGAGGTGGTCATGATGAAATTGCCATTATAAAGGTAAGTAAGTTCAGGGAATACTTGTACAGCTGTGGGAGGAGAGGTGGTCATGATGAAAGCTGTGGGAGGAGAGGTGGTCATGATGAAAGCTGTGGGAGGAGAGGTGGTCATGATGAAAGCTGTGGGAGGAGAGGTGGTCATGATGAAAGCTGTGGGAGGAGAGGTGGTCATGATGAAAGCTGTGGGAGGAGAGGTGGTCATGACCAAACTGCCATCAAACAACAGCTCCTCTTGAGTTGTCTTCTGTCCATCCAGAAGAATACAGTTCACAGGATACAGTTCTGCTACAACGACACACGCAGGCAAAGAAAATCTGTTTCTCTCCAAGAATCCACTCCAGGAAGAAGACCAGGCACCACACTGTATCGTCTGCAAGACAAAAAATATATATCATAAATGATACTCCATTGCACAGTTTGAAAGACAGTTGAACTGTGCCAGCATAACAACATTAGGGTAGACTAGTTGAACATGCATACGTGAGGACAGGCACAGATATTACGTGTACAACAACATCTAGCCTAATAGAAAGAAATATGGCATAACCCTCAAACTTTGCTCAGTGACCAGACTGTACAAATGTACCTAGGTAGATAGGCAGACAGTATATAGCTACAGCAATGTCTACCCGGCATGCTTAGGCACATATGTTTATAGTAAAATCATGAATTCTCTGGAAACAGCTCTGGTGGACATTCCTGCATTACTGACATTCCTGCAGTCAGCATGCCAATTGTATGCTCCCTCAAAACTTGAGACTTCTGTTTGCATTGTGTCATGTCACAAAATGGCACATTTTAGTGCCTTTACAAGGTGCACCTGTGTAATGATCATGATGTTTAATCAGCTTCTTGATATGCCACACCTGTCAGGTGTACCATGTTTTGTGCTGCTGCCATGTTGTTGTCATGTTGTGTTGCTACCATGTTGTTGTCATGTGGTGTTGCTACCATGTTGTGTTTCTACCATGTTGTTGTCATGTGGTGTTGCTGCCATGTTGTGTTGCTACCATGTTGTTGTCATGTGGTGTTGCTGCCATGTTGTGTTGCTACCATGTTGTTGTCATGTGGTGTTGCTGCCATGTTGTGTTGCTACCATGTTGTTGTCATGTGGTGTTGCTGCCATGTTGTGTTGCTATCATGTTGTTCTCATGTGGTGTGGCTGCCATGTTGTGTTGCTACCATGTTGTTGTCATGTGGTGTTGCTACCATGTTGTGTTGCTATCATGTTGTTCTCATGTGGTGTGGCTGCCATGTTGTGTTGCTACCATGTTGTTGTCATGTGGTGTTGCTGGCATGCTATGTTGTTGTCTTAGGTCTCTCTTTATCTAGTGTTGTGGTGTCTCTCTTTGTGTAGTGTTGTCTCACTTGTCGTGATGAGGGTTTTGTCCTAGATTTGGATTTTTAATCACAGCCCTCGTCCCCACAGCATGCCTTTGTAGGCTGTGATTGTAAATAAGATGTTTTTCTTAACTGACTTGCCTAGTTAAATAAAGTTTTAAAATATGAAAAATATATATCTTGGCAAAGGAGGAAAGCTCACTGACAGGGATGTAAACAAATTTGTGCAAAACAAAAGTGAAAAAATAAGCTTTTTTTGGTATGGAACATTTCTGGAATCTTTTGTTTCAGTTCATGAAACAAAATATATATTTTTGTTCAGTGTAATTTTGGAAACATCAATGAGAAAATGTTCTCAATTTTCTCAATGAGAAAATTTGCAGAATGTCCATCTCGCTCCATCTTCTCCCACTGTCAACCACTGGGCTTCCTCTCATCACCATTTTTGGTAGTGAGTGGAAATGCCAACTGTATGCTTTACATTTATACATCCGGTGAAATATCTCGCTCATTGTTCTATCTGTGGTAACAAGTTAGCAAATGCCAGGCTAACTAGCAAGCCAACTCTAGTCATATGCTAACGTTTGCTGGTAAACCTAGCTTCAGGTGGCTGGTTGCATTGTTATAGCTTGCTGTTTAGGAGCCACATCTACGACTAAAAAGGAAGAGGTTTTACAATCGAGATAGAACACATCTCTGATTGTAAAACATCTATTTTTTTTGTCATATATATGGCTGGCTACCTGTAGTTGTTTAGCTCAATTAGCTAGCTAGACTAGCTAGCCACCTACCTAAGTTAACAAACTGAAAAATTATTTGTAGTATAGTATGTTAGCCAGCAATACAAAACATGGGTTTCAGTAGATAAACTACAGTTAGCTAACTAGCTAGGTGACTTGCAGTAAAAATAACTTACTTAGGTAGGCATTTGTATTTGTCATCTGCCCTCTTGATGTCAATATTTTGATTGTATGACTTAATCCCCCCCATCAATACACCAGAAGGCATCAGCAAAGCCCAGACCTGCCTTCCTGCTGTGCAATTACACTACATGACCAAAAGTATGTGGACATCTCGAACATCTCATTCCAAAATCACGGGCATTAATATGGAGTTGGGCCACCTTTGCTGCTATAAACAGCCTCCACTCTTCTGGGAATGTTTTCCACTAAATGTTGAAACATTTCTGCGGGGACTTGCTTCCATTTAGCCTCAAGAGCATTAGTGAGGTCAGGCACTGTTGTTGGGCGATTAGGCCTGGCTCACAGTCGGCGTTCCAACTCATCCCAAAGGTGTTCGATGGGGTTGAGATCAGGGCTCTCTGCAGGCCAGTCAAGTTCTTCCACCAATCTTGATAAACCATTTCTGTATGGACCTCGCGTTGTGCATGGGGGCATTGTCATGCTGAAACAGGAAAGGGCCTTCTTCAAACTGTTGCCACAAAGTTGGAAGTACAGAACCGTCTAGAATGCCGTTGTATACTGTATCATTAAGATTTCCCTTCACTGTAACTACGGGGTCTAGCCCAAACCATGAAAAACAGCCCCAGACCATTATTCCTCATCCACCAAACTTTACAGTTGGCACTACGCACTCGGGCAGGTAGAGTTCTACCAAATTCAGATTCGTACGTCTGACTGCGAAATGGTGAAGCGTGATTTGTAACTCCAGAGAACACATTTCCACTTCTCCAGAGTCCAATGATGAGCTTTACACCACTCCAGCTGACGCTTGGTGTTGTGCATGGTGATCTTAGGCTTGTGTGCGGCTGCTCGGCCATGGAAACCCATTTCGTGAAGCTCCCGAAGAGCAGTTTATTGTGCTGACATTGCTTCTGAGGCAGTTTGGAACTCGGTAGTGAGTGTTGCAACAGAGGACAGATGATTTTTACGCACTAAGCACTTCAGCACTGCCATTCTGTGAGCTTGTGTGGCTGAGCTGTTGTTGCTCTTAAGATGTTTCCATTTCACAATAACAGCACTTACAGTTGACCGGGGCAGCTCTAGCAGGGCAGAAATTTGATGAACTGACTTGTTGGAGAGGTGGAATCCTATTACGGTGCCACGTTAAGTGTCACTGAGATCTTCAGTAAGGCCATGCTACTGCTGATGTTTGTCTATGGCAGTGGTTCCCAAACTTTTTATTGTCCCGTACCCCTTCAAACATTCAACCTCCAGCTGGGTACCCCCTCTAGCACCAGGATCAGTGCACTGTCAAATGTTGTTTTTTGCCATCATTGTAAGCCTGTCACACACACACTATACGATACATTTATTAAAACATAACAATGAGTGTGAGTCTGTCGTCACAACCCGGCTCGTGGGAAGTGACAAAGAGCTCTTATAGAACCAGGGCACAAATAATAATATAATAATAATCAATAATTTCACTTTTTATTTAGCCATCTTACATATAAAACTTTATTTGTTCATCGGAAATCGTGAAAAATTCACCACAGGTTAATGAGAAGGTTGTGCTTGAAAGGATGCACATAACTCTGTAATGTTGGGTTGTATTGGAGAGAGTCTCAGTCTTAAATCATTTTCAACAGTGTTGTTTGATGGAGGCATTGTCTGTTTAAAAAGAAAAAGTGAAGCACATTTTATATTTGGCGTACCCCCGACGGCATTGCGCGTACCCCAGTTTGGTAATACCTGGTCTATGGAGATTGCGTGGTTGTGTGCTCGATTTTATACACCTGTCAGCAACGGTTGTGGCTGAAATGACCAAATCCACCAATTTGAAGGGGTGTCCACATATCTTTGTATATATAGTGTATGTGTGAAACACATCTCACTCACTTAGAAATTCCTTAGACATGATGAAAACAAGCCCATATTCCCTCAGGGTGAAATTCCCCTTTAAAACCCACCCAACTACATGGGGGAAGAGCAGGTAGACTTGTGGTTAAAGCGTTTGGTCCAGTAACCAAAAGGTTGCTAGATCGAATCCCCGAGCTGACATGGTAAAAATCTGTTGTTCTGCCCCTGACCAAGGCAGTTAACCCACTGTAACGGATGTGAAACGGCTAGTTAGCGCTAAATAGCGTTTCAATCAGTGACGTCACTTTCTCTGAGACCTTGAAGTAGTGGTTCCCCTTGCTCTGCAAGGGCCGTGGCTTTTGTGGAGCGATGAGGGACATTGCTTCAGGTGGGTGATTGTTGTTGACGTGTGCAGAGGGTGCCCGGTTCGCGCCCAGGTATGCGCCTATAACTGAAGTACCACACAGAAACTTGAAGCTGGATAGCCACCTTCTTAATTCATTTCATCAAGCATTTAACATCCGCTTTCATTCAAACAAAGTGCAGCAAAGGTTTTGTGGGTGAAGGAGCATAGCGTATTTATTTAACCTTTTATTTAACTGGGTGTAACAGTATAACTTTAGACCAAACACTGAAAAGAAAACGGACTGACACCTATTTTACTGGCATTTTCCCCCATGTAGTCGGGTGGGTTTTAAAGGGGAATTTCACCCTGGGGGAATATGGGCTTGTTTTCATCATGTCTAAGGAATTTCTAAGTCAGTGAGATGTGTTTCACACATACACTATATATACAAAGATATGTGGACACCCCTTCAAATTGGTGGATTTGGTTATTTCAGCCACAACCGTTGCTAACAGGTGTATAAAATCGAGCACACAGCCATGAAATCTCCATAGACCAGGTATTACCAAACTGGGGTACGCGCAATGCCGTCGGGGGTACGCCAAATATAAAATGTGCTTCACTTTTTCTTTTTAAACAGACAATGCCTCCATCAAACAACACTGTTTCACGACGCATCAGTGACATGCAAGTTATACTGTTACACCCAGTTAAATAAAAGGTTAAATAAATATGCTATGCTCCTTCACCCACAAAACCTTTGCTGCACTTTGTTTGAATGAAAGCGGATGTTAAATGCTTGATGAAATGAATTAAGAAGGTGGCTATATCCAGTTTAAAGTTTCTGTGTGGTACTTGTAATGGGGAAGGTGGGGTGTAAAATACAGTCCAGGTTTGGTCTCTCCAACCATCACTGCTGTGAGGTTCTAAAGTAGGTATTAATCACAATGAGAGAGACCGAATGTTCCCCAGGTCCAGTGGACCTCTATGGGCCTCTCTCACGCTCCTTCATTGGGCCTTTGTCTCCATCACCATAGAAACAAGACGGAGGAACCTTGAATTACAAATGTTCACCATGGATACATTCACATGGGCCAAGCCAGATAATCAATGTTGCCTTGTAGGGTCCATGTACGGTCGGGGCCTGGGATATGATAGTTAAATGCAGTAAGTCAGTCCGTTTCGATGTTCATTCAATGCACGCGCTACCCAGAGGAATCGTCGCGAAAATACAGAGGGTCAACCGATATTTAATGTGGAATCTAAGAAAGAAAGAACTGCATGTTTAGAGAGTTGTACTTTGGCTCAGAAAGTACTTCAGATAAGGTTGCACATTGTTAGAAATGTCAATTTCCTCAAACACTGACTTTTTGAACAGCTAGATGAGATCAAACGATCAGACCTGCCCTCTAGAAATCCACGAAAGAGAGGCTACATTTCGATTGTTCACACTGTATTGTGTAAGGAAAGCAGCAAGACGTCTCTCCTACACAAACAGCTTGGCTCAGCCTCATCCTGTATCACCCCTTGACTGCACCAGGAAGTCCAAGCCAAAGGCTGAGCATGACTCGCCTGCTGCTATGAGTTGTCAACAGTGGGCGGACAGAAAGCATGGCTGGCTGTACGTGTTTGCTCCACAGCTGCCTAAATGTTGTTCAAGCCTTTGAACTCGAGCTTTTAGAAAGACCAAAACTATGACGATGTAGTAAGCAAGAACCCTATAGATGGTAAACTATGGTAAGAGAGTGACGTCTGAAATAGGCCTAGTTAAACTCCAGCAGGGCATGTAGAAAAGACTAAACTAAAAAAGGAATATTTTGAATCCCACTACATCACACTCTCATAGACAGTAGTGCAGCTGTGATCCACTTTTCAATTTAAAACCCTCTACAAATATATGTGTTCATATTAAACTCAATAAACTATATCTCTTCATTATGATTTATATAGTTTAAATGATGGTTTATTTGTTTATATAGTTTAAATGATGGTTTATTGACGCCCTTTAAATCATCTGACTTTTATTGACTCTATAATGAGCAGATGAACAAACATTAGTAGGTCTACTGAATAAAAACCCTTGCACTGTAGCCTACTGTGCCATCAATTTGTACCAACTCTCATTGTATTAATGTATGTAGGCAAGAGAGGGTATAACGCAATCTTTCTCTTGCACTTTCTACAGTCAGAAACAGGCAACGGAGAAGAAAACTGAACCAAGAACAGATAACTGAGGAGTTATCAAGATAACACTTCCTGGTTCCAATTCTATCTGTCTTCAGGTGCAGTGTCAACATGAGGACTTCACTGACACATTTGGACTTTCTCTACTTTCATTAACATCGGGTTGTCATTGTTCATTTTCGGGTTGAAACTTTATTTAATTAAAACAATTTAAACTATAATTTGAATCAACTACATTGTCCTCCGTGCATTCCAACGAAATCTTCATTAGTTCGAATGAGAGTTCTTAGCCCTCAGTGCACGAGGAGGAAGATCAGATACGAGTAGCGCTTCAGAAAGTCGCGGCAGGCAAGTGGAGAATACAGAAGAGGATACGTGTATTTCAGTTGATAATTGTGAACGCGAAAGACACCGAAGATGTCGGATTCAATGTCCAGCTTTTTGCACATTGGGGACATCGTTTCCCTTTACGCGGAGGGCTCTGTCAATGGTTTTATAAGTACACTTGGGTAAGTAATGTGCATGTCCATACAAACACTTTACCTTGTCTGTGGTTATAAGTTTACAATCTTGTCATTTTGACAGATCTTAATTTCAACATGCGGTAGTTACCCCATCGGTGTACTTCGAATCGAGACTCACATTTATCTCCTTCACCTCTTGTGGCCTCTATGTCAAGTTTTGCTCTCTGCGCAGTGAATTCATTTTTACAGAGAAATACAAAACTCCACGAATCCATGATTTAGGCTTCATGTATTTGTGTAGCTCATGTTACACAGCACAGTACGCTATTATAACAATTCCAGCCATATTATAGTCATGAGATCATTGCATCTGAGATTTAGTGTCTCTGAGAGAAGCCTAATTTATTTCATCAGCTGATGACAATAAGTTATACCTAGTCTGAGTATGGAAAAGTGGGCCATGGAGTCTGATCTCTAGATAGTCAAGCAAAACCATATGGAAACATCTGTTTTCTAGTAAGACATTACAATTGTTGTGTTCAAAAAGCTCATTAAAACGAGTTCGCTATTTTACAACTTTGTTCCATTGATTTTCAGCTAGCAATGGCTAAAGTTAGTCATTACAAGCTTAATCTATTTAGAAAACTGAACCATGGATTACAGTTTTTCCTGGCAAATAGACTACTTTCATGTTGTAAAATAGTGAACTAATCCTTTAAGCCAGGGCTCTCCAACCCTGTTCCTGGAGAGCTACCCTTCTGTAGGTTTACACTCCAACCCTGTTCTTGGAGAGCTACCCTCCGTTATGTTTTCACTCCAACCCTGTTCCTGGAGAGCTACCATCCTGTAGGTTCACTCCAACCCTGTTCCTGGAGAGCTACCCTCCTGTAGGTTTACACTCCAACCCTGTTCTTGGAGAGCTACCCTCCTGTAGGTTTTCACTCCAACCCAGTTCCTGGAGAGCTACCCTCCTTTAGGTTTTCACTCCAACCCTGTTCCTGGAGAGCTACCCTCCTGTAGGTTTACACTCCAACCCTGTTCCTGGAGAGCTACCCTCCTTTAGGTCTTCTGGAGAGCTACCCTCCAGGTTTCACCAATGTTCTGGAGAGCTACCCTCCTTTAGGTTTTTGGACCCTGTGAGAGCTACTGTCCTGTAGGTTTACAAAGGAGAGTAGCATCCTCCAGGAACACCCTGTTCCTGGAGGCTACCCTCCTGTAGGTACACTCCAACCCTGTTCTGAGAGCTAAAGGTTTCACCCAACCCTGTTCTTGAGAGCTACCCTCCTGTAGGTTTTCACAGGAGAGCTACCCTCCTTTAGGTTCACTCCAACCCTGTTCTTGGAGAGCTACCCTCTCCAGGTTTTCACTCCAGGGTTCCTGGAGAGCTACTGTCCAGGACTCCAAGGGTAGCTCTGGAGAGCTACCCTCCTTTAGGTTTGGAGTGAAACCTACAGGATGGTAGCTCTCCAGGAACAGGGTTGGAGTGAAAACCTTAAGGAGGGCAGTTCTCCAGGAACAGGGTTGGAGTGAAACCTAAATAAAGGAGGGTAGCTCTCCAGGAACAGGGTTGGAGTGTAAACCTAAAGGAGGGTAGCTCTCCAGGAACAGGGTTGGAGTGAAACCTACAGGAGGGTAGCTCTCCAGGAACAGGGTTGGAGTGAAAACCTACAGGAGGGTAGCTCTCCAGGAACAGGGTTGGAGTGAAAACCTAAAGGAGGGTAGTTCTCCAGGAACAGGGTTGGAGTGAAAACCTACAGGAGGGTAGCTCTCCAGGAACAGGGTTGGAGTGAACACCTAAATAAAGGAGGGTAGCTCTCCAGGAACAGGGTTGGAGTGAACACCTAAAGGAGGGTAGCTCTCCAGGAACAGGGTTGGAGTGTAAACCTACAGGAGGGTAGCTCTCCAGGAACAGGGTTGGAGTGAAAACCTAAAGGAGGGTAGCTCTCCAGGAACAGGGTTGGAGTGAAAACCTAAAGGAGGGTAGCTCTCCAGGAACAGGGTTGGAGTGAAAACCTACAGGAGGGTAGCTCTCCAGGAACAGGGTTGGAGTGAAAACCTAAAGGAGGGTAGCTCTCCAGGAACAGGGTTGGAGTGTAAACCTACAGGAGGGTAGCTCTCCAGGAACAGGGTTGGAGTGAAAACCTACAGGAGGGTAGCTCTCCAGGAACAGGGTTGGAGTGAAAACCTAAAGGAGGGTAGCTCTCCAGGAACAGGGTTGGAGTGAAAACCTAAAGGAGGGTAGCTCTCCAGGAACAGGGTTGGAGTGAAAACCTACAGGAGGGTAGCTCTCCAGGAACAGGGTTGGAGTGAAAACCTAAAGGAGGGTAGCTCTCCAGGAACAGGGTTGGAGTGAAAACCTACAGGAGGGTAGCTCTCCAGGAACAGGGTTGGAGTGAAAACCTAAAGGAGGGTAGCTCTCCAGGAACAGGGTTGGAGTGAAAACCTACAGGAGGGTAGCTCTCCAGGAACAGGGTTGGAGTGAAAACCTAAAGGAGGGTAGCTCTCCAGGAACAGGGTTGGAGTGAAAACCTACAGGAGGGTAGCTCTCCAGGAACAGGGTTGGAGTGAAAACCTAAAGGAGGGTAGCTCTCCAGGAACAGGGTTGGAGTGAAAACCTACAGGAGGGTAGCTCTCCAGGAACAGGGTTGGAGTGAAAACCTAAAGGAGGGTAGCTCTCCAGGAACAGGGTTGGAGAGCCCCATTTTAAACGGTGTTTCACATTGCAAGGCATTAGAGTTAAGAGTTGCACTAGGTCTATGTTGTTGATGATGAATAGTGTTGTTTCACCTGATTTTGTGCAGGCATATGTTATTTTTATTTTACCTTTATTTAACTAGGCAGGTCAGTTAAGAACACATTCTTATTTTCAATGACAGCCTAGAAACAGTGGGTGAACTGCCTGTTCAGGGGCAGAACGACAGATTTGTACCTTGTCAGCTCTGGGATTCGATCTTGCAACCTTTCGGTTACTAGTCCAACGCTCTAACCACTAGGCTACCTGTCGCCAATATCTAAAGTAGTTGTGCATTTCCCCTCGTCAGAAACATGTCCTTGATAAAAGATCATAGACAGTATTGGTTTAATACTCTTGTCAGTGAAAACATGGCTACAACTTTGTCCCAGGATATATTCCCCTGGCAGTATCCTGTTGTTGTTTATGTTCACATATACACTGCAGCCCCCCTTCCATTGTTTGCCTGAATGCCATTATTGTAGTAGGAATTATGTCAGGATAAGGAAGCGATTCCAAGTGTGTTCTTTGGAGATTTCCAACGGATAGGTGCTCTGGTAACTTGGGACTGTACCAAAACGGCACCCTATCCGCTATTAAGTGCACTACTTTTGACCAGGGCCCATTGTGCTCTGGTCAAAAGTAGTGCGCTATGTAGGGAATACGTTGCCGTTTGCGATGTTTTCAAATCATCTCTATTCATAGTGCTTCCTGTGGTTTCTCCAGTTGCTGCCGGAGAAGGAGATGTATTCTGGTGCCCTTTGTGTTCACTTGGAGCTGCCCACCAGGGGCGTCAGGCACTGCAAAAATCTGAGGGGGCACACAGTATGTGAGGATGGCTGGGGGTGTTCCGGGGTGGGGCTAGGCCCTGCTTAATTCTATGTAAACAATATGTATTTTTCTGCATATCTAAGCATACCTCTTGAGCTGTCTGTATACTCCTTGACTGGTTTATTTTTTTTTTTGAGAAATCTGGGCTAACTAAAGTCAACTTCATAAAATAGGTTGCTTTTAATTTTACAGAGAAACAACAACAACAAAAAGTACATTTATTTTCAGGACAAATCTGAGGGAGTCTACCAGCCTTGCCAGATGGGCATGATGCCCTAAGATGGGCATGATGCCCCTAGCCCCTTGGGCATGATTGTGCCCCTATGGGCAAATGCCCCTTCTTGGGCACGATGTTATCAGGTTGGGCATTGATGAACCTATTTGGGCACTAAATGTCAACTTCATAAAATGGGCACGTTGCTTTTAATTGGGCAGATGAAACAACCAAAAGTACTTTATTTTGGGCACTGATGCCCCTTTGCCCCCTATGGGCACGATGCCCCTGTGCCCCTATGGGCACGATGCCCTGTGCCCCCTATGGGCATGATGCCCCTGTGCCCCCTATGGGCATGATGCCCCTGTGCCCCTATGGGCACATGATGCCCTGTTGCCCCCTATGGGCACGATGCCTCTGTTGCCCCTATGGGCACGATGCCCCTGTTGCCCCCTATGGGCATGATGCCCCTGTGCCCCCTATGGGCATGATGCCCCTGTGCCCCCTATGGGCATGATGCCCCTGTGCCCCCTATGGGCATGATGCCCCTGTGCCCCCTATGGGCATGATGCCCCTGTGCCCCCTATGGGCATGATGCCCCTGTGCCCCCTATGGGCACGATGCCCCTGTTGCCCCCTATGGGCACGATGCCCCTGTTGCCCCCTATGGGCATGATGCCCCTGTTGCCCCTATGGGCATGATGCCCCTGTTGCCCCCTATGGGCATGATGCCTCTGTTGCCCCTATGGGCATGATGCCTCTGTTGCCCCCTATGGGCATGATGCCCCTGGTGCCCCTATGGGCATGATGCCTCTGTTGCCCCCTATGGGCATGATGCCTCTGTGCCCCCTATGGGCACGATGCCTCTGTTGCCCCCTATGGGCACGATGCCTCTGTTGCCCCTATGGGCACGATGCCTCTGTTGCCCCCTATGGGCACGATGCCTCTGTTGCCCCCTATGGGCATGATGCCCTGTTGCCCCCTATGGGCATGATGCCTCTGTTGCCCCCTATGGGCACGATGCCCTGTTGCCCCCTATGGGCACGATGCCTCTGTTGCCCCCTATGGACACGATGCCCTGTTGCCCCCTATGGGCACGGTGCCCTGTTGCCCCTATGGGCACGATGCCTCTGTGCCCCTATGGGCATGATGCCCCTGTGCCCCTATGGGCATGATGCCCCTGTGCCCCCTATGGGCATGATGCCCTGTGCCCCCTGGGCACGATGCCCCCTATGGGCATGATGCCCTGTGCCCCCTATGGGCACGATGCCCCTGTGCCCCTATGGGCATGATGCCCCTGTGCCCCCTATGGGCACGATGCCCTGTGCCCCTATGGGCATGATGCCCCTGTGCCCCCTATGGGCATGATGCCCCTGTGCCCCCTATGGGCATGATGCCCCTGTGCCCCCTATGGGCATGATGCCCTGTTGCCCCTATGGGCACGATGCCCTGTTGCCCCCTATGGGCACGATGCCCTGTTGCCCCCTATGGGCATGATGCCCTGTTGCCCCCTATGGGCATGATGCCTCTGTTGCCCCCTATGGGCATGATGCCCTGTTGCCCCCTATGGGCATGATGCCCTGTTGCCCCCTATGGGCACGATGCCCCTGTGCCCCTATGGGCATGATGCCCCTGTTGCCCCCTATGGGCATGATGCCCCTGTGCCCCCTATGGGCACGATGCCTCTGTTGCCCCTATGGGCACGATGCCCCTGTTGCCCCCTATGGGCATGATGCCTCTGTTGCCCCCTATGGGCATGATGCCTCTGTTGCCCCCTATGGGCATGATGCCCCTGTGCCCCCTATGGGCACGATGCCCCTGTGCCCCCTATGGGCACGATGCCCCTGTGCCCCCTATGGGCACGATGCCCTGTGCCCCCTATGGGCATGATGCCCCTGTGCCCCCTATGGGCATGATGCCCTGTGCCCCCTATGGGCATGATGCCCCTGTGCCCCTATGGGCATGATGCCCCTGTTGCCCCCTATGGGCATGATGCCCCTGTGCCCCCTATGGGCATGATGCCCCTGTTGCCCCCTATGGGCATGATGCCTCTGTTGCCCCCTATGGGCATGATGCCTCTGTTGCCCCTATGGGCATGATGCCTCTGTGCCCCCTATGGGCATGATGCCTCTGTGCCCCCTATGGGCATGATGCCCCTGTGCCCCCTATGGGCATGATGCCCCTGTGCCCCCTATGGGCATGATGCCTCTGTGCCCCCTATGGGCATGATGCCCCTGTTGCCCCCTATGGGCATGATGCCCCTGTGCCCCCTATGGGCATGATGCCCCTGTGCCCCCTATGGGCATGATGCCCCTGTGCCCCCTATGGGCATGATGCCCCTGTGCCCCCTATGGGCACGATGCCTCTGTTGCCCCTATGGGCACGATGCCTCTGTTGCCCCCTATGGGCACGATGCCTCTGTTGCCCCCTATGGGCATGATGCCCTGTTGCCCCCTATGGGCATGATGCCCTGTTGCCCCCTATGGGCATGATGCCTCTGTTGCCCCTATGGGCATGATGCCCTGTTGCCCCTATGGGCATGATGCCCCTGTGCCCCCTATGGGCATGATGCCCTGTTGCCCCTATGGGCACGATGCCCTGTTGCCCCCTATGGGCATGATGCCCCTGTTGCCCCCTATGGGCATGATGCCCTGTGCCCCTATGGGCATGATGCCTCTGTTGCCCCCTATGGGCATGATGCCCTGTTGCCCCCTATGGGCACGATGCCCCTGTGCCCCCTATGGGCATGATGCCCCTGTGCCCCCTATGGGCACGATGCCCCTGTGCCCCCTATGGGCATGATGCCCCTGTGCCCCTATGGGCATGATGCCTCTGTGCCCCCTATGGGCATGATGCCTCTGTGCCCCCTATGGGCATGATGCCCCTGTGCCCCCTATGGGCATGATGCCCCTGTGCCCCCTATGGGCATGATGCCCCTGTGCCCCCTATGGGCATGATGCCCCTGTGCCCCCTATGGGCATGATGCCTCTGTGCCCCCTATGGGCATGATGCCCCTGTGCCCCCTATGGGCACGATGCCTCTGTTGCCCCCTATGGGCACGATGCCTCTGTTGCCCCCTATGGGCATGATGCCTCTGTGCCCCCTATGGGCATGATGCCTCTGTGCCCCCTATGGGCATGATGCCTCTGTGCCCCCTATGGGCATGATGCCCCTGTGCCCCCTATGGGCATGATGCCTCTGTGCCCCCTATGGGCATGATGCCTGTGTGCCCCCTATGGGCATGATGCCTCTGTGCCCCCTATGGGCATGATGCCTCTGTTGCCCCCTATGGGCATGATGCCTCTGTTGCCCCCTATGGGCATGATGCCTCTGTTGCCCCCTATGGGCATGATGCCCCTGTTGCCCCCTATGGGCATGATGCCTCTGTTGCCCCCTATGGGCATGATGCCTCTGTTGCCCCCTATGGACATGATGCCTCTGTGCCCCCTATGGGCATGATGCCTCTGTGCCCCCTATGGGCATGATGCCTCTGTTGCCCCCTATGGGCATGATGCCCTGTGAACCCTATGGGCATGATGCTTCAATTGTCCCCATGGGCATGATGCCTCTTGCCCCCTATGGTCATGATGCCCCTCTGTTCCCCTATGGGAACCTCTTTCCCTAATGGGCATGATGCCCTCTGGAACCCCCTAATGGGCATGATTCTACGTGGAACTTTTCATGATACAAAGTTCTGTGAACCCCCTAATGGACATGATTCCCCTGTGAACCTTTTCACTAATGGGCATGGTGCCCCTGTGAACCCCCTATGGGCATGGTGAACCTGTTTCACTATGGGAATAAGTTTACCTGGAACCATTTCTTCTTCAATTGTCCCCATTGGACAACCTTTGAAAATAACTATTTTTCACTAATACAAAGTTCTACGTGGAACCTTTTCACTAATACAAAGTTCTACGTGGAACCTTTTCACTAATACAAAGTTCTACGTGGAACCTTTTCACTAATACAAAGTTCTATGTGGAACCTTTTCACTAATACAAAGTTCTACGTGGAACCTTTTCACTTATATAAAGTTCCAAGTAGAATCTTTTTCACCATCAAAGGGTTCTACCTGGAACCAAAAAGGGTTCTCCTATGGGGACAAACAAATAACAGCTTTTTCCTAGGAGTGGAGCCCTGTCCAGGCAGCCACTGAAACAGCTCCAGGGCTTGGCCTCTGATGCCTGTTCAAACAGACTCGAGTCACCTATTAGCCACACTTAATTTATTCACTATCGCGAAGTAGGCTATAACTGTCTGGCTGAGTCATATTTGAAACAATATCGAGTCAATGTTTAATTTATTTATCATCTGTGGAGAGGCACAATTGCTTCCTTCTGGAACGATGGGGAAGTGGATTGTAGTCTATAACACAGGGTCGGTCACATGAGGACTGTACAACAGCATGTCTCTAAAATCATGTCTCTTAGTTTGCATAAATTCAAACACTAGGATGATTGCTGTAATCAGTCACAACAAGGGATAGAGCAGTGGGTAACGCATGCCAAATCTCTGTCGAGGACAGGACACACATTTGACTGTCTGACAACACAGGGCTGACCTATTGGAAGGTTCTAGCTCAGTATGACAAATAGCTTTTAGCAAGTGTCTTGAAGCACACTGTGATGCACTTTAGGTTCACATCAGGTCTCTGTCCAGAGAGAAAGTTTGTATTTTTTACATAGGGGGTTACCTCAAATCTCTAACACTTAACAGAATAAAATATTATTTCAGAATTAAATTACATCTAAGTTGTGTATCAATGGCCAAAAATGACCAATAATGATGATAAATGGTGCACTTATATTTAAAACATGGGATACTGGACTTCAGAGCTAAATAGCTAGAGCTGATTTAAGTCTGTCTTACTGTATAACACATGATGCCTGTAAGGACAGAAGAAGCAGGACAAATGAGTTGTAACTATTGTTGACAGCATCTGCGTCGGTGCCTGTTGAGTTATTTACACGTGACAGAACACAGTGCAGATCTGTGTTTATGAATGAAATCCTCAGGGACCTGAGAGTTTAAAATGTAATTTTGTGATGTCGAGTTGCCAATCCCAACGAGTTCGGGAGAGACGAAGGTTGAGACATGAGCCAAGCTGCGCTGCTTCTTAACACACTGCCAGCCGCACCAATGTGTCAGAGGAAACACAGTTCGCCTGACGACCGAAGTCAGCTTGCAGGCACCCGGGCCGTCGCTAGAGCACGATGAGCCAAGGAGTACCCCCAAGCCAAACCCTACCCTAACTCGGACGGCGCTGGGCAAATTGTGCGCCACACTATGGGGCTTCTGGTCACGGCCAGCTGTGACACAGCTTGGTGCCTCAGCAGTGCTTTAGACTGCCTGACATGGGTTTTTAAAAGTGGCACAGACTTTAAAACCACGAACATACACCTGGTGCAGCTTCAACAAAGGTCCTGATTTTCTGTTGTGTCGTTTTAGAGCCTGCTCCCTTCTTGTGAGGGATGATAGCTCTGCATTCAATCACACTTGCTTTGCATTCTCTGTCTCAGGTGAAAATCTTCAACCCACTGATGGTAGCCTATTCAAACAGCATACCACTGATGGTATTCATACTGCAATTTAAATATATACAGTGTATTTGGAAAATATTCCAAACCCTTGACTTCTTCCCCCCAAAATTACATTACAGCCCCCATAATGACAATGCGAAAACAGGTTTAGATTTTTTGGCAATTTTATTTAAAAAAAGACAACTTATGTTAATAAGGTGTAAGTATTCAGACCCGTTGCTATGAGACTCGAAATGGAGCTCAGGTGCATCCTGTTTCCATTGATCATCCTTGAGATGTTTCTACAACTTGATTGGAGTCCAACCTGTGGTAAATTCAATTGATTGGACATGATTTGGAAAGACACACACCTGTCTATATAAGGTCCCACAGTTGACAGTACAAGTCAGAGCAAAAACCAAGCCATGAGGTGGAAGGAATTGCCCGTAGAGATCAGAGACAGGATTGTGTCGAGGTACAGATCTGTATTGTGTAGATTGATGAGGTTTTTATTTAATCAATTTTAGAACGACGCTGTAACACAACAAAATGTAGGAAAAGTCAAGGAGTCAGAATACTTTCCGAATGCACTGTGTATATATATATATATATAACAAATATCTTGCATAAGTTAAAAATCACATTGAATGATATTCAATATCTATGTGAATTAATTCAATGACCGTGAAGTTTAACAAATAAATCTGTTTTTATAAAGACCTCAATTCCTGAGTTGTGAGTGATTCATACGCAATGCAAATGACCAGGGGAGCACGCCAGCCTCTAGCCAAAGCAATGAACCCACAATATGTAGACAAACCTCACCTGGCTGCTAGATGACTCCCATTGATTACGTGAAGGAGGGGGATATAGGGGGATATAGGGGGGTTAACCAGAGACAACCCTCTGCACACAAACATGTACAGACCGATGGTAAAGATGTAGGATTAGCTTGGCCTTTCAGGTAGCGGCTTTTAGATACACAAACACCCCTTTTTTTAAACATATTTCCAGTGCATTGTGTGAACTGTGAGCCTGTCTTGTGTTTTTCATCTGCTGTCATGGAAATAGCACTTCAGCATGTTTCAGCCATCTTAGGGTAATAGGTTCTATGGGCACTCTAAAGAGGAGCAACCCAAAGAATTCAGACTGCTTTAAGAAGCTTTGTAGTGACCACATCCTCACATGCAGTATAATAGGCTATAGATTACAACCTCCAGTGGCCTTCAGAAAGTATTCACACCCCTTGACGTTTTCTACATTTACAGAATAAAAACATCCAAAAATATGCATCCTGTTTGCAATGAGTCACTAAAATACTGAGAGAACTGTGGCAAATAAATTAACGTTATGTCCTGCATACAAAGCATTATGTTTGGGGCAAATCCAACAACACATCACTGAGTATCAATAGCTTGGCTGCATCATGTTATGGGTATGCTTGTCATTGGCAAGGACTAGGGAGTTTTTATATATATAAAAAACTGAGCTAAGCACAGGCAAAATCCTAGATGACACTTGGAGACAAATCTACCTTTCAGGAGGACAATAACCTAAAACACAAGGCCAAATATACACTGGAGTTACTTACCAAGACATCATTGAATGTTCCTGACTGGCCTAGTTACAGTTTTGACCTAAAATCGTCTTGAAAATCTGTGGAAAGACATGGCTGTCTAGCAATGATCAACAACCATCTTGACAGTTGAAGAATTCTTAAAATAATAAAAATGGGCAAATATTGCACAATCCAGGTATGAAAACCTCAGACTTAACCAGAAGAACTCACAGCCTAAGGTATTTCTAGCATATATTGACTCAGACCCCTTTTTCCACATTTTGTTACATTACAGACTTATTCTAAAATTGATCAAATTGCCCCCCTCCCCATAATGACAAAACAAAAACCAGGTTTAGATTTCTTTTTCAAGTCCATAATACTTACATAGTCATTCTGACCCTTCACTCAACTTTGTTGAAGTACTATTGGCAGCAATTACAGCCTTGAGTCTTCTTGGGTATGAAGCTACAGTATAAGGTTGGCAGCTGTATTTGGGGAGTTTCTCCCATTCTTCTCTGCAGATCCTCAAGCTCTGTCAGGTTGGATGGGAAGCGTCACTGCACAACTATTTTCAGGTCTCTCCAGAGATGTTGATCGGGTTCAAGTCCGGGCTCTGGCTGGGCCACTCAAGGACATTCAGAGACTTGTCCCGAAGCCACTCCTGCATCGTCTTGGCTGTGTGCTTAGGGTCATTGCCCTGCCACTGAAAAACATCCCCACAGCATGATGCTGCCACCACCATGCTTCACCGTAGGGATGGTGCCAGGTTTCCTCCAGACGGGATACTTGGCATTGAGGTTTCATCAAACCACAGAATCTGGTTTCTCATGTTCTTTTGGTGCCTTTTGGCAAACTCCAAGTGGGCTGTCATGTGCCTTTTACTGAGGAGTGGCTTCTGTCTGTCTACTTTACCATAAAGGCCTGATCTGGAGTGCTGCAGAGATGGTTGTCTATCTGGAAGTTTCTCCCATCTCCACAGAGGAACTCTGGAGCCATTTCAGAGTGACGATCGGGATCTTGGTCACCCAATTGCTCAGTTTTGCTGGGCAGCCAGCTCCAGGAAGAGTCTCGGTGGTTTCAAACTTCTTCCATTTAAGAAGGATGGAGGCCACTGTGTTCTTGGGGACCTTCAATGCTGCAGAAATGTTTTGGTGCCCTTCCCCAGATCTCTGCCTCGACACAATCCTGTCTCTGAGCTCTACGGACAATTCCTGCAACATCATGGCTTGGTTTTTGCTCTGACATGCACTGTCAACTGTGGGACCTTATATAGACAGGTGTGTGCTTTTCCAAATGATGTCCAATCAATTGAATTTCCCACAGGTTGGAATCCAATCAAGTTGTGGAACCGTCTCAAGGATGATCAATGGAAACAGGATGCACCTGAGCTCATTTGAGTCTCAAAGCAAACTGAAATACCTTATTTACATAAGTATTATTATTTTTTTTACATTTGCAAAAATCCATATATTTTTCACTTTGTCATTATGGGGTATTGTGTGTAGATTGTTGAGGAAAAATAAATAATGTAATCATTTTAAAAAACACGGCTGTAATGTAAAAATGTGGAAAAAGTCTGAAAAGGGTCTGAATACTTTCAGAATGCACAATATACATTAGTGTTTCTTTTTCTTTTATAAATACAAAATATTTAAAAAAATCTTCCACTGACAGAGTATTTTGTGTAGATTGTTGACAAGAAATTACAATTAAATTCATTTTAATCCCACTTTGTTACTGTGACAATACAGAGGCGGATGCAAGATGCAAGCAACGATGGTTTAATGACTACAGTTTACAACAGCAACAGGACAGACAGACTGTACTCAGACGGAATCCGACCCAGGGACTAGGGCGCATCTTCCAATGATAGCGTGCTGAGAAATCCAGGGGAGTGTGTCCGGATGGGTAGGAAGGAGCACAGCAGATAATCCACACAAGGGCGGCGAGAGAAGAGCACAGACACACGACACAACCTCAGGGAAGTAACAACGATCTGACAACAAGAAACACTGGTTACAGAACATATAAAGGGAAGATAAGTGGTTCCAGCTGGAGCAGACAATCAGGCCGAGATTGGGAACCACGCCCACACAAACACGGGAGAGAGAGAGAGAGAGGCAGTGGATTCATGAACCGTGACAATACCCCCCCCCCCTAGGAACGCCTCTTGGCGTTCCCAGGCGAATTTACCTGTCGATTGAAATCATCGATAAGGGAGTGATCCAGAATGTCCCTAGCAGGTACCCAACTTCTCTCCTCCGGGCCGTAACCCTCCCAGTCCACCAGGTACTGGAATCCGCGTCCCCTCCTTCTAGAGTCCAAAATACAATTGACAGAAAAGGTGGGTTCCCCATCAACAAGTCGTGGCGGCGGGGAACCGGGACCGGCGGGTTAATGCGTGCCTGAAACACAGGTTTTATTTTAGACACATGAAAGGTAGGATGAATTCTCCTATACGCCGGAGGAAGCTTGAGCCGGACCGCCACCGGACTAATGATCCTGGTGACTCTGAACGGGCCGATAAATTTGGGGGCAAGTTTGTTCGAAACGGATCGGAGTGGAATGTTCTTAGTAGAAAGCCACACTCTTTGGCCAACGACGTATACCGGAGGCTTCGACCGGTGGCGATCGGCCTTAGCCTTGGTGCGCCCCACCCGGAGAAGAGTCTCACGGGCTCTGCTCCATGCGTGACGGCACCTCTGGATGAAAGCGTGAGCGGAAGGAACAGTGACCTCGGACTCCGTACTGGGAAAGATAGGTGGCTGGTAACCTAAACTACACTCAAACGGAGAGAGACCCGTAGCTGCCACTGGCAACGAATTGTGAGCGTACTCAACCATAGAGAGTTGTTGACTCCAGGAAGAGGGATTCTTAGAAACCAAACATCGCAACACTCTCTCCAAATCTTGGTTGGCCCTCTCCGTTTGACCGTTGCTCTGGGGATGAAACCCTGAAGACAGGCTGACACTCGCTCCCAGTAACCTACAAAACTCTTGCCAAAACTTGGAGACAAATTGGGGCCCCCTGTCAGAAACTACGTCCATCGGCAGGCCATGTAAGCGAAAGACGTGATCCACGACAGCTACCGCTGTCTCCTTGGCAGATGGTAATTTAGGCAAGGGAATAAAATGAGCCGCCTTCGAGAACCGGTCCACCACGGTCAACACCACCGTCTTGCCCTGGGAGGGCGGGAGGCCGGTAACAAAATCTAGCGCGATGTGGGACCAGGGTCTCGAAGGGACCGACAGCGGTTGGAGTAACCCATCTGGGGGTCGATTAGAAGTCTTCCCAGTGGCACAAACCGAGCAAGCCAAGACAAAACTGTGAATGTCACGAGCCATCAGTGGCCACCAAAAAAGCGTTGCTTAACCAAAAAGCTAGTGCGGCTGACTCCTGGATGACACGCTACGTTGGAGCAATGGCCCCACCGAATAACATCGGACCGACACCCCTCCGGCACAAACAACCGATTAGGCGGGCAACCGGGCGGAGGCGTTACCCCTTCTAAGGCCGTTTTGACCCTCGATTCAACCTCCCATGTGAGTGTGGATACCACTAGGGTCCCGGGTAGGATGTACTCGGGGGAGTGGATGGGCGTTCGGAATGGTCAAAAATGCGAGAAAGGGTTTGACATTCTTGGAACCCGGGCGATACGAGAGAGAGAAGTCAAAACGTCCGAAAAAGAGTGCCCACCGCGCCTGTCTGGAGTTGAGTCGCTTAGCGGTTCTGATATATTCCAAATTTTTGTGATCGGTCCAAACTATAAAAGGTACCCCGAACCCTCTAACCAATGGCGCCACTCCTCCAGTGCTAACTTCACTGCCAACAACTCTCTGTTGCCAATGTCGTAGTTGCGTTCCGCAGGTGATAACCGATGGGAAAGGAACGCACAAGGGTGCATCTTGTCGTCAGAAGAGGAACGTTGGGAAAGTACCGCACCTACCCCCCACCTCTGAAGCGTCCACCTCTACTACGAACTGACGCGAGGGATCGGGAGCTATGAGGATGGGAGCCGAAACAAAGCGGCTCTTGAGTTTGGCGAATGCAGCCTCGGCTGTATCGGACCACCTGAACGGCACTCTGGGGAGGTTAAGGCGGTAAGAGGAGCGACTATCTGACTAAAGTTGCGAACGAAACGCCGGTAGAAATTGGCGAATCCCAGAAACCTCTGTAGGGCCTTACGGGAATCTGGGCTTGGCCAATCCACCACAGCCTTAACCTTGTCAGGATCCATGCGAATACCTTCAGTCGAGACGATGTAACCTAGGAATGGAACGGATTGTGCATGAAAAATGCATTTCTCCGTCTTGACAAAAAGTCCATTCTCCAACAACCTCTGAAGCACTCGTCTGACGTGCTGAACGTTTTCCTGGAGAGAAGAAGAAAAAATCAGTATGTCATCCAGGTAAACATATATGAACTGATCAATCATATCTCTCAGCACGTCATTGACGAGTGCCTGGAAAACCGCTGGGGAGTTGGATAGCCCAAAAGGCATGACCAAATATTCGAAGTGCCCTCTGGGGGTGTTAAACGCGGTCTTCCATTCGTCCCCCCTTATGCGAACCAAATGATATGCATTACGTAAATCCAACTTAGTGAACACGGATGCTCCCTGTAACCTTTCAAAGGCTGAGGACATCAACGGTAAGGGATAGGTATTCTTCACTGTGATGTTATTCAACCCACGGTAATCAACGCAAGGACGCAGAGATCCGTCCTTCTTTCCCACAAAGAAGAACCCCGCCCCCGCTGGAGAAGAGGAAGGACGAATGAATCCAGATGCCAGAGAATCAGAGATGTATCTCTCCATAGCCTCCCTCTCAGGAACAGAGAGTGAATATAACTTGCCTTTAGGCGGAGACTCACCTGGCAATAATTCTATTGCACAGTCATATGGACGATGCGGAGGAAGAGAAGCAGCACGGGACTTACTGAACACCTCCTTCAGGTCGAGGTATTCAACGGGCACGTTAGACAAATCCACTGCCTCCTCTAGAAACACAGAATCAGACACAGACGAACAGGCAGACACTAAACAGGACTCAAGACACTTGTTACTCCACATGGATATAGAGTTAAGACCCCAGTCAACTCTGGGGTTGTGTTGGGTGAGCCAAGGGTGGCCGAGAACTAATGGTGCAAGGGGTGAGTCCATGAGTAGAAATGATAGTGTCTCAGTGTGATTGCCAGAAGTGATGAGTGTGATAGGTTCAGTGGTGTGAGAAATGTTGGGGAGTTCTTGACCATTGAGAGCGTTGACGGATATCTTGTGCGTGAGTGAGGTGATAGGAATCTGGAGTTTGTGAGCGAGCTTGAAGTCCATGAAATTACCCTCTGCTCCTGAGTCCAGTAAGGCTTGGGTGTCGTGCGTGTGGGTGGCCCATCTTAGTCTTACCGGGAGGAGAGTAGATGATGAGGTCTTCTCTGTGGTGACACCACCCGATAGTAGCCTCATGTTTACTACCGGGCCTGATCTTTTACCGGGCAGGAGTGGATAAAGTGGCCCGCTCTACCACAGTAGAGACAGAGTCCTTGGGATCTCCGCCTCTCCCTCTCTTCCCGGGGAGGCGAGCTCTCCCCAGCTGCATGGGTTCGTGAGCGGAGGCTGAACTGGCCGTGTTCCCGCCGCTGGCATGCCCGCCCTCCGTGTCGTTATATGGTCTGTTAGGGCATGCTCGGCGGCCAATACGACTCAGACGAGCGTCGACCCTCAAGGCTAGTTCCACTAGTCCATTTAAACTCCTGGGAAGGTCCAGAACATAAATCTCCTTCTGGATCCGGTCCTCCAGCCCATGCAGGAACATGTCCCACTGCGCCTCCTCGTTCCACTGACACTCTGCGGCCAGAGTGCGGAATTGGATGGAGTATTCCGATACTGAACGGTCTCCTTGGCGAAGGTCAGCGAGTAGTCTGGCCGCCTCCCTACCCGCCACGGCCCGATCGAAGACCCTTCTCATCTCCTCGGAGAGTGTCTGGAAAGAGGTGCAGCATGGGTCCTGGTTCGCCCCACCGCCGTTCCCCAAAGAGCCGCTTTGCCTGATAGCAGTGTGAGTATGAATGCTACCTTAGACTGTTCACGGTTGAAGGTCCGTGGCTGCAACGAGAAATGCATGGAACATCTCGTAAGAAAGGCTCTGCAATAGTCAGGATCACCTGAATAACCCTCTGGTGTCGGTAGCCGTGGCTCTAGCTGGGAATCCGGCTCTGGCGGGGCGGGTTGAACTGCCGGTGTAGGTGGCGCAGCGGAACCCCTCAGATGTTGTAATTGTTGGATCAGCTGGGATACCTGCGCCGCAAGGGCTTGTACTGCCCGATCTGTGCTGGAGATGTTCTCCTCTTGTTGATCCATTCTCGTGATACTGCGGGAAATGAATTCGGTCAGACTCGTTGAACTCGCTGCATCCATGGTATGGTCAGATCGTTCTGTGACAATACAGAGGCGGATGGATGCAAGATGCAAGCAACGATGGTTTAATGACTACAGTTTACAACAGCAACAGGACAGACAGACTGTACTCAGACGGAATCCGACCCAGGGACTAGGGCGCATCTTCCAATGATAGCGTGCTGAGAAATCCAGGGGAGTGTGTCCGGATGGGTAGGAAGGAGCACAGCAGATAATCCACACAAGGGCGGCGAGAGAAGAGCACAGACACACGACACAACCTCAGGGAAGTAACAACGATCTGACAACAAGAAACACTGGTTACAGAACATATAAAGGGAAGATAAGTGGTTCCAGCTGGAGCAGACAATCAGGCCGAGATTGGGAACCACGCCCACACAAACACGAGAGAGAGAGAGAGAGAGAGAGAGAGAGAGAGAGAGAAAGAGAGGCAGTGGATTCATGAACCGTGACAGTTACGCAACAAATGTGGAAAAAGTCCAAGGTTGTGAATACTTTCTGTAGGCACTGTACACACTGTAGTTCAATTCATGCTAAGAGTTGACTTTAAAGTGGAAGGATGTGACCGATGATCCGAAGAAAGCTCAGAGTCTGCAGGGACACCGTAATTAGGCTCATTTTGATTTGTATATTTAGTTTTCTGAGCTGCTAGTGGTCTCTAGGGATTCGTTATGTTTACTGACAGCTTGTGGAAGTCCATAGTGGGGAGGGAGGGGTGGTTAAATGAGGAAATGCAGACATGATCGTGGGTTTAAATACACTCTGGGTCAGATGTCTTTAAACCGTCTTTCTTAACCGTGACCGTGAGACAGTGAGGAAAAATAAAATACAGAATTCTGACTCAAATCAACTGACAGTTGGCCTTTCAGGCCATGTGTAATTTGATAATAAGGCATGAATCATACAATCCAATCTGCTTTATGGATGTCATTTTGGGAAACTGTTGTCTTTATCCTGGTTCATCACTTCGCAACAATATATGGAAAACAACAGATCTGGAATAATCTTACTCAGTTATTTTGGCTCTAATCAGAGTCCACAACCAAATCTCACACTGGCCAATGACATCCATAAAGCAGATTGGATTGTATGATTCATGCCTTATTATCAAATTACACATGGCCTAAAAGGCCAACTGTCAGTTGATTTGAGTCAGAATTCTGTATTTTATTTTTCCTCACTGTCTCACGGTGTCTGTCATTAGACACTGTGTCGGTTCTGGCCAATCACAGTGGACATACTGTTGTCTACATACCAGGAAATGACATATGCTTTGCGGACAGGCCTTTGTTACTTTATAAACAGTTCATTTAGTGTTCACCGTTCAGGCTACATTGTCATTATATTGTGGGGGGCACTAAGCAATCTCCAAATATATATATATTTACCTTTATTTAACTAGGCAAGTCAGTTAAGAACAAATTCTTATTTTCAATGACGGCCTGGGAACAGTGGCTTAACTGCCTGTTCAGAGGCAGAACGACCTTGTCAGCTCAGGGATTTGAACTTGCAACCATTTCGGTTTACAAGTCCAACGCTCTAACCACTAGGCTACCCTGCCGCCCCATATACTCCCATTCATTTTGTGAACTGGGACCGGGGATCTTCAGACAAGTCTTGTGAGGCCTGTGTGTGTCTTCGAGCAAAACAACCGACGTGTCCGTGAGTGTCTCATCTTTACATAGAGGGATCACAATAGTTTGGACACTAACCGTTCAGACTCTACAGACAATTTTGTGAGAAGACTGATTTTCAGGGTCTGACAAACACCACTACAGCTCTGTCACATTTCACCTCAGATGGGCTGTCTCATGGTCTGACAAACACCACTGTAGCTCTGTCACATTTCACCTCAGATGGGCTGTCTCATGGTCTGACAAACACCACTACAGCTCTGTCACATTTCACCTCAGATGGGCTGTCTCATGGTCTGACAAACACCACTACAGCTCTGTCACATTTCACCTCAGATGGGCTGTCTCATGGTCTGACAAACACCACTGTAGCTCTGTCACATTTCACCTCAGATGGGCTGTCTCATGGTCTGACAAACACCACTGTAGCTCTGTCACATTTCACCTCAGATGGGCTGTCTCATGGTCTGACAAACACCACTACAGCTGTCACATTTCACCTCAGATGGGCTGTCTCATGGTCTGACAAACACCACTACAGCTCTGTCACATTTCACCTCAGATGGGCTGTCTCATGGTCTGACAAACACCACTGCAGCTCTGTCACATTTCACCTCAGATGGGCTGTCTCATGGTCTGACAAACACCACTGTAGCTCTGTCACATTTCACCTCAGATGGGCTGTCTCATGGTCTGACAAACACCACTACAGCTGTCACATTTCACCTCAGATGGGCTGTCTCATGGTCTGACAAACACCACTACAGCTCTGTCACATTTCACCTCAGATGGGCTGTCTCATGGTCTGACAAACACCACTACAGCTCTGTCACATTTCACCTCAGATGGGCTGTCTCATGGTCTGACAAACACCACTGTAGCTCTGTCACATTTCACCTCAGATGGGCTGTCTCATGGTCTGACAAACACCACTACAGCTGTCACATTTCACCTCAGATGGGCTGTCTCATGGTCTGACAAACACCATTACAGCTCTGTCACATTTCACCTCAGATGGGCTGTCTCATGGTCTGACAAACACCACTGTAGCTCTGTCTCATTTCACCTCAGATGGGCTGTCTCATGGTCTGACAAACACCACTGTAGCTCTGTCTCATTTCACCTCAGATGGGCTGTCTCATGGTCTGACAAACACCACTGTAGCTCTGTCTCATTTCACCTCAGATGGGCTGTCTCATGGTCTGACAAACACCACTACAGCTCTGTCACATTTCACCTCAGATGGGCTGTCTCATGGTCTGACAAACACCACTGTAGCTCTGTCACATTTCACCTCAGATGGGCTGTCTCATGGTCTGACAAACACCACTACAGCTCTGTCACATTTCACCTCAGATGGGCTGTCTCATGGTCTGACAAACACCACTGTAGCTCTGTCACATTTCACCTCAGATGGGCTGTCTCATGGTCTGACAAACACCACTACAGCTGTCACATTTCACCTCAGATGGGCTGTCTCATGGTCTGACAAACACCACTACAGCTCTGTCACATTTCACCTCAGATGGGCTGTCTCATGGTCTGACAAACACCACTGTAGCTCTGTCACATTTCACCTCAGATGGGCTGTCTCATGGTCTGACAAACACCACTGTAGCTCTGTCACATTTCACCTCAGATGGGCTGTCTCATGGTCTGACAAACACCACTGTAGCTCTGTCACATTTCACCTCAGATGGGCTGTCTCATGGTCTGACAAACACCACTGTAGCTCTGTCACATTTCACCTCAGATGGGCTGTCTCATGGTCTGACAAACACCACTGTAGCTCTGTCACATTTCACCTCAGATGGGCTGTCTCATGGTCTGACAAACACCACTACAGCTCTGTCACATTTCACCTCAGATGGGCTGTCTCATGGTCTGACAAACACCACTACAGCTCTGTCACATTTCACCTCAGATGGGCTGTCTCATGGTCTGACAAACACCACTACAGCTCTGTCACATTTCACCTCAGATGGGCTGTCTCATGGTCTGACAAACACCACTGTAGCTCTGTCACATTTCACCTCAGATGCGGAATTGCGACATCAGTGGATGCAAAAAGAAAAACATGTCCCCAGTTGAAACTGACAGATTTTTATGGGTATTTGTTGTAGTTATTATTATGCTAATTCGATTTGCGCGGGGCGGTGACATCGACTCTAGGGGGTTAAGTCACTAGTCATTAGCAAGACCTTTAATCTTTTACTGCAGTGGGCCAAATCAGGGTAGTCTTAAACAAATCTACTTTGAAACAAAAGTGTACACCTCACACACATGGTTATGGTTATGGAAGGAGGTGAGGACCAAGGTTCAGCGTGGTAAGTGTCCATATTCTTTAATAAAGTACTTGAACACTGAAACAATAAATAAAAAGACAAAAGAACAGTCCTGAATGGTGCTGGAAAAAACACTGAACAGAAAATAAAACAACCACAAAATCCAGGTGGAAAAAGGCTACCTAAGTATGATTCTCAATCAGAGACAACTAACGACACCTGCCTCTGATTGAGAACCATACTAGGCCGAACACAAAAACCAACATAGAAAAACAAACAGACTGCCCACCCCATCTCACACCCTGACCATACTAAAACAAACAGACTGCCCACCCCATCTCACACCCTGACCATACTAAAACACAGACAAAACAAAGGAACTAAGGTCAGAACGTGACATATGGGCTTAAAAAAAGAAGACGCCAGGACAGATACAGTGTTGAAATACAGTGCCTTGCGAAAGTATTCGGCCCCCTTGAACTTTGCGAGCTTTTGCCACATTTCAGGCTTCAAACATAAAGATATAAAACTGTATTTTTGTGAAGAATCAACAACAAGTGGGACACAATCATGAAGTGAAACGACATTTATTGGATATTTCAAACTTTTTAACAAATCAAAAACTGAAAAATTGGGCGAATTGTCAATGTGGAGGCTATAGACAGGGGGTACCGGTACAGAGTCAATGTGGAGGCTATATACAGGGGGTACCAGTACAGAGTCAATGTGGAGGCTATATACAGGGGGTACCAGTACAGAGTCAATGTTTTTTTATTTTTTTATTTCACCTTTATTTAACCAGGTAGGCTAGTTGAGAACAAGTTCTCATTTGCAACTGCGACCTGGCCAAGATAAAGCATAGCAGTGTGAACAGACAACACAGAGTTACACATGGAGTAAACAATTAGCAAGTCAATAACACAGTAGAAAAAAATGGGCAGTCTATATACAATGTGTGCAAAAGGCATGAGGAGGTAGGCGAATAATACAATTTTGCAGATTAACACTGGAGTGATAAATGATCAGATGGGCATGTACAGGTAGAGATATTGGTGTGCAAAAGAGCAGAAAAGTAAATAAATAAAAACAGTATAAAAACAGTATGGGAATGAGGTAGGTGAAAAAGGGTGAGCTATTTACCTATAGACTATGTACAGCTGCAGCGATCGGTTAGCTGCTCGGATAGCTGATGTTTGAAGTTGGTGAGGGAGATAAAAGTCTCCAACTTCAGCGATTTTGCAATTCGTTCCAGTCACAGGCAGCAGAGTACTGGAACGAAAGGCGGCCAAATGAGGTGTTGGCTTTAGGGATGATCAGTGAGATACACCTGCTGGAGCGCGTGCTACGGATGGGTGTTGCCATCGTGACCAGTGAACTGAGATAAGGCGGAGCTTTACCTAGCATGGACTTGTAGATGACCTGGAGCCAGTGGGTCTGGCGACGAATATGTAGTGAGGGCCAGCCGACTAGAGCATACAAGTCGCAGTGGTGGGTGGTATAAGGTGCTTTAGTGACAAAACGGATGGCACTGTGATAGACTGCATCCAGTTTGCTGAGTAGAGTGTTGGAAGCCATTTTGTAGATGACATCGCCGAAGTCGAAGATCGGTAGGATAGTCAGTTTTACTAGGGTAAGCTTGGCAGCGTGAGTGAAGGAGGCTTTGTTGCGGAATAGAAAGCCGACTCTGGATTTGATTTTTGATTGGAGATGTTTGATGTGAGTCTGGAAGGAGAGTTTGCAGTCTAGCCAGACACCTAGGTACTTATAGATGACCACATATTCAAGGTTGGAACCATCCAGGGTGGTGATGCTAGTCGGGCATGCGGGTGCAGGCAGCGATCGGTTGAAAAGCATGCATTTGGTTTTACTCGCGTTTAAGAGCAGTTGGAGGCCACGGAAGGAGTGCTGTATGGCATTGAAGCTCGTTTGGAGGTTTGATAGCACAGTGTCCAATGACGGGCCGAAAGTATATAGAATGGTGTCGTCTGCGTAGAGGTGGATCAGGGAATCGCCCGCAGCAAGAGCAACATCATTGATATATACAGAGAAAAGAGTCGGCCCGAGAATTGAACCCTGTGGCACCCCATAGAGACTGCCAGAGGACCGGACAGCATGCCCTCTGATTTGACACACTGAACTCTGTCTGCAAAGTAATTGGTGAACCAGGCAAGGCAGTCATCCGAAAAACCGAGGCTGTTGAGTCTGCCGATAAGAATTTGGTGATTGACAGAGTCGAAAGCCTTGGCGAGGTCGATGAAGACGGCTGCACAGTACTGTCTTTTATCGATGGCGGTTATGATATCATTTAGTACCTTGAGAGTGGCTGAGGTGCACCCGTGACCGGCTCGGAAACCAGATTGCACAGCGGAGAAGGTACGGTGGGATTCGAGATGGTCAGTGACCTGTTTGTTGACTTGGCTTTCGAAGACCTTAGATAGGCAGGGCAGGATGGATATAGGTCTATAGCAGTTTGGGTCCAGGGTGTCTCCTCCTTTGAAGAGGGGGATGACTGCGGCAGCTTTCAATCCTTGGGGATCTCAGACGATATGAAAGAGAGGTTGAACAGGCTGGTAATAGGGGTTGCGACAATGGCGGCAGATAGTTTCAGAAATAGCGGGTCCAGATTGTCAAGCCCAGCTGATTTGTACGGGTCCAGGTTTTGCAGCTCTTTCAGAACATCTGCTATCTGGATTTGGGTAAAGGAGAACCTGGAGAGGCTTGGGTGAGGAACTACGGGGGGGAGCTGTTGGCCGAGGTTGGAGTAGCCAGGCGGAAGGCATGGCCAGCCGTTGAGAAGTGCTTATTGAAGTTTTCGATAATCATGGATTTATCGGTGGAGACCGTGTTTCCTAGCCTCAGTGCAGTGGGCAGCTGGGAGGAGGTGCTCTTGTTCTCCATGGACTTCACAGTGTCCCAGAACTTTTTGGAGTTGGAGCTACAGGATGCAAACTTTTGCCTGAAGAAGCTGGCCTTAGCTTTCCTGACTGACTGCGTGTATTGGTTCCTGACTTCCCTGAACAGTTGCATATCACGGGGGCTATTCGATGCTATTGCAGTCCGCCACAGGATGTTTTTGTGCTGGTCGAGGGCAGTCAGGTCTGGAGTGAACCAAGGGCTGTATCTGTTCTTGGTTCTGCATTTTTTGAACGGAGCATGCTTATCCAAAATGGTGAGGAAGTTACTTTTAAAGAATGACCAGGCATCCTCAACTGACGGGATGAGGTCAATGTCCTTCCAGGATACACGGGCCAGGTCGATTAGAAAGGCCTGCTCACAGAAGTGTTTTAGGGAGCGTTTGACAGTGATGAGGGTGGTCGTTTGACTGCGGCTCCGTGGCGGATACAGGCGATGAGGCAGTGATCGCTGAGATCCTGGTTGAAGACAGCGGAGGTATATTTGGAGGGCCAGTTGGTCAGGATGACGTCTATGAGGGTGCCCTTGTTTACAGAGTTAGGGTTGTACCTGGTGGGTTCCTTGATGATTTGCGTGAGATTGAGGGCATCTAGCTTAGATTGTAGGACTGCCGGGGTGTTAAGCATATCCCAGTTTAGGTCACCTAACAGAACAAACTCTGAAGCTAGATGGGGGCGATCAATTCACAAATGGTGTCCAGGGCACAGCTGGGAGCTGACGGGGGTCGGTAGCAGGCGGCAACAGTGAGAGACTTGTTTCTGGAGAGAGTAATTTTCAAAATTAGTAGTTCAAACTGTTTGGGTATGGACCTGGAAAGTATGACATTACTTTGCAGGCTATCTCTGCAGTAGACTGCGACTCCGCCCCCTTTGGCAGTTCTATCTTGACGGAAGATGTTATAGTTGGGTATGGAAATCTCTGAATTTTTGGTGGCCTTCCTGAGCCAGGATTCAGACACGGCAAGGACATCAGGGTTAGCAGAGTGTGCTAAAGCAGTGAGTAAAACAAACTTAGGGAGGAGGCTTCTGATGTTGACATGCATAAAACCAAGACTTTTTCGATCACAGAAGTCAACAAATGAGGGTACCTGGGGACATGCAGGGCCTGGGTTTACCTCCACATCACCCGCGGAACAGAGAAGGAGTAGTATGAGGGTGCGGCTAAAGGCTATCAAAACTGGTCGCCTAGAGCGTTGGGGGCAGAGGATAAGAGGAGCAGGTTTCTGGGCATGGTAGAATATATTCAGGGCATAATGCGCAGACAGGGGTATGGTGGGGTGCGGGTACAGCGGAGGTAAGCCCAGGCACTGGGTGATGATGAGAGAGGTTGTATCTCTGGACATGCTGGTTGTAATGGGTGAGGTCACCGCATGTGTGGGGGGTGGGACAAAGGAGGTAACAGGGGTATGCAGAGTGGATCTAGGGGCTCCATTGTGAACTAAAACAATGATAACTAACCTGAACAACAGTATACAAGGCATATTGACATTTGGGAGAGACATACAGCGAGGCATACAGTAATCACAGGTGTTGAATTGGGAAAGCTAGCTAAAAACAGTAGGCGAGGCTAATCAGCTAGCACAACAAACAGCAGGTAAAATGGCGTTGACTAGGCAACTGGGCCGACAGATAAAACAAACAAGCAGAATGGAGTACCGTGATTAATGGACAGTCCAGCGTCGTCAGCTATGTAGCCGAGAGATCAGTGTCCAGGGGCAGCGGTGGATGGGCAGGGAAGCTGGGCTGGCGAGTGTTATCCAGGTTTAAAAAAAAAAAAACTAACAATGACTAAATAGCTTGTAGCTAGTTAGCTGGTTAGCGTCTGGAGGTTCTTGAGTGTGTCATAAAAATAAAATAAAAATTAAAGGTGATAGCGATTCCGTATCACAGTGGGTGGGGCAGGTTTCCGGAAGGTATAAACAAAATAAAAATCAAAGAGAGATATAAAGTAAATGGGTTCAGAGTGTTTGGAATGCAGTGAGCCAGATGGTTAGCATGCCTGTGCTAACAAGCTAACAGTTCGTAGGCCCGGGCTAGACAAGCTAGCCGTTAGCAGGCCGAATTAGCAAGCAGGGAGATAGCGAGGGCTAGAGAGCTAACCTTTGGGGGACGTCGCGATGGGGTGAGTCTGTTTATTCCTCTTCTTGCGGTGACATCGACAGACCGGTCGCGGGCCCGGGTAATTGTAGCCCAGGAGTATGCTACAGGAGCTCTAGTGCGCTGGGTGAGCTGGAGACACAGCGTTTCAGAAAGCTCGCGGGCCTTGGCCAGCAGATGGATCTTTGGCGATGTCGCAACGAAAAAGCCTGTTGAAACCACCTCGGACGATTATGTCGGCGGACCAGTCGTGATGGATCGGCGGGGCTCCGTGTCGGCAGTAAAGGGTCCAGGCCAATTGGCAAAAGAGGTATTGTTGGGCCTCTTCGGCTAGTCGGGAGATGGGCTTAGCTCAAGGCTAACTGTAGCTTGTTTTGGGACAGAGACGTTAGCCAGGAGTAGCCACTCGGATTGCAGCTAGCTAGTTGCGATGATCCGGTGTAAAGGTTCAGAGCTTGCGGTAGGAATCCCGGAGATGTGGTAGAGAAAGAGCAGTCTGATATGCTCTGGGTTGATGTCGCGCTGGTGTCCTAGTTAGCTTTGAAGACCGCTAGCAATGGCTAACTGAGTACGAGCTAGTAGCTAGTTAGCTGGCTAGCTTCTGATGGTGGTTCCGGTTCTAAAGTAAAGTATGGAAAAAGCAGATCCGTACCACATTGGGTGATGCGGGTTGCAGGAGAGTATATTCAGCTCTAGTTTGAAAGTGAGATTAAAATATGTACGAAATATATACAGAAAAAAAACGAAGAAAACTATATTTACACTAGACAGGACGGGACAAGACAAAACACACGTCCGATTGCTACGCCATCTTGGAAAAACGTTGGAGGCTATATACAGGGTGTTACGGTACAGAGTCAATGTGGAGGCTATATACAGGGGGTACCAGTACAGAGTCAATGTGTAGGCTATATACAGGGGTACCAGTGGAGTCAATGTGGAGGCTTTATACAGGGGTACCGGTACAGAGTCGATGTAATTTAGGTAGTAGGTACATGTAGGTGGAGTTATTGAAGTGACAATTGGCATAGATAATAACAGAGTAGCAGCAGTGTAAAAGAGGGGGGTGCAAATAGTCTGGGTAGCCTTTTGATTAGATGTTCAGGAGTTTTATGGCTTGGGGTAGAAGCTGTTTAGAAGCCTCTTGGACCTAGACTCGGCGCTCCGGTACCGCTTGCTGTGCAGTAGCAGAGAGAACAGTCTCTGACTAGGGAGGCTGGAGTCTTTGACAATTTTTAGGGCCTTCCTCTGACACCGCCTGGTATAGAGGTCCTAGATGGCAGGAAGCTTGGCCCCAGTGATGTTCTGGGCCATACGCACTACTGTTTGTAGTACCTTGCGGTCGGAGGCCAAGCAGTTGCCATACCAGGCAGTGATGCTCTCAATGGTGCAGCTGTAGAACCTTTTGAGGATCTGAGGACCCACGCCAAACCTTTTCAGTCCCTCTTCACGACTGTCTTGGTGTGCTTGGACCAAGTTAGTTTGTTGGTGATGTGGACACCAAGGAACTTGAAACTCTCAACCTGCTCCTCTACAGCCCCGTCGATGAGAATGGGGGCGTGGCTCTGTACTCCTTTTACTGTAGACCACAATCATCTCCTTTGTCTTGAGTTTGCATCCCAAGATTACACTTTATATACAGTGGGACAAAAAGTATTTAGTCAGCCACCAATTGTGCAAGTTCTCCCACTTAAAAAGATGAGAGGCCTGTATTTTATCATAGGTACACTTCAACTATGACAGACAAAATGAGGGGGAAAATTATCCAGAAAATCACATTGTAGGATTTTTAATTAATTTATTTGCAAATTATGGTGGAATATAAGTATTTGATTTTCAGACCAAAATATATTTTTGTTGATTATGAAAAATATTAACATTCCACCCATGAGGCCACTAGGTAATTTGACTACGTCACTAGCAAGTCCTTTAAGTCACTAGCTCTCACAGTGGTTAGCTACTGAAGTCTGACCACAATGAGACCTGGAGTAAATCCATGGGGGGGCTGTGGATTTCAGGGGTACGTCAACAAACACTGCAGTGCAAGTGTTGATCTCCTGTCTGTTGTGTTTCTCCCCAGGTTAGTGGATGACAGATGTGTGGTAGAGCCAGCTGCAGGGGACCTGGACAATCCCCCCAAGAAGTTCAGAGGTCAGATTAGTATTCACATTTTTTTTTAGGCCTACAATGTAGTGTGTGGGTGCATGTGTGTGGGTGCATGTGTGTGGGTGCATGTGTGTGGGTGCATTGTGGGAGTGTTATGTACATGTGTGCATGCGTACTTCCCTATGTGTTTGTGAGAGTGATTCACAATATGTTGTTGTGTGTTTGCTTGTGACTCAGTGTGCCCATGACTGTGACATACGGGGAATGTACAGCTCTGCCTACTCAGCTTGATATGGGCACCAGAGAGAACAGACTCCAAATGAAGACAGCATACACTTTTTTTCCTAACCCACACTTAGTTGTCTCTGATTCCATCACTGGGGTGACACGCATTCCGTGCATTTCTGTCTGATCGAAGGTTCATTGATGTCATACTCCGTGGATCTCAGTTTAAACAGACAAGACAACTTGCCCATCGAAGTAAACATTTTGTTGTCCCAGAAGTCTCAGCAATACTGTCCAGTACAGTCTAAAAAACACTAATTGTTTCCCATATGATGGTTTTTATATGACTAATATTTTATTTTTTATTTAACTGGGCAAGTCAGTTAAGAACACATTCTTATTTTCAATGACGGCCGAGGAACAGTGGGTTAACTGCCTGTTCAGGGGCAGAACGACAGCATTGTACCTTGTGAGCTCGGGGGTTTGAACTTTCAACCTTCCAGTTACTAGTCCAACGCTCTAACCACTAGGCTACCCTGCCACCTCTACGCTCTAACCACTAGGCTACCCTGCCACCTCTACACTCTAACCACTAGGCTACCCTGCCACCCCGAATATTCTGTCAGTAGTTTGCATGATTCCCTTTATAAAGATTTATCCTGCTACCACTGGAGGCTGGTGATGGGAGGACTGATCATAATAATGGCCAGAATGGAGCGAATGGAATGGAATGGTTTCAAACACATAGAAGATCATGTTTGATGTATTTGATAGCATTCCACTAATTGCGCTCCAGCCATTACCACGAGCCCTGTCCTCCCCAATTAAGGTGCTACAGCCTCCAGTGCCTGCCACAACTCGACTGTATCAAAGTTGACATTTCAATATTGCTGAGGGGGGCGACATGCATTTTAAGGACGTTTTCAGTTATGGTGCTGATATAACCTCCCTGCCAGACCTGTGTGACAGGTAACAACTACTGTACTCACAGAGCAGAGCACACAGACCGTCAGCTGATGTCCTTCATCTCCAATACTAGTATTAGGCTCCTTTAAAAACAGGATATCCCTCTGAGGATGAGGAGAGTCAATATTTACCTGACACCCAGATCCACTCTCCCCTATGGTGGGTGTGGGGCAAATAACCGTTTTCTTCTTCCCTAAGCAAACTATTCATTTAATGTGGAAGCGATATACATTTGCTCAGACAGTGACACAGCTCATCTTTGCTATAAAGTACATAGATGCTCAGGAGAGTGGCAGCCATCTTGGCATTGTAAAACAGTGCCTCACTAGACAGTGCCCCCCCCCCACACACACACACATTATATGAAACAGGTTTTTAATATTTTTAACCAAAACATCTACAACATTGAATACTCACCAGTCCCCTTATTAGCAATCTTAACTCTTTAAATCACACTATTTTGTCTTAGACTGCCTCTTCAAAGTGTGTCCCATGAACCGCTACTCTGCACAGAAACAGTTCTGGAAAGCCAAGCAGGCCAAGCATGAGAAGGACAAGATTGCTGATGTGGTGCTACTTCAGAAACTACAGGTAAAAGATACTTACAAGGGTCATACCGCCAGGCTAGAAACAGTAGAACACAGGTCATAGCGCCAGGCTAGAAACAGTAGAACACAGGTCATACCGCCAGGCTAGAAACAGTAGAACAAGGATCATACCGTCAGGCTAGAAACAGTAGAACAAGGATCATACCGTCAGGCTAGAAACAGTAGAACAAGGATCATACCGTCAGGCTAGAAACAGTAGAACAAGGATCATACCGTCAGGCTAGAAACAGTAGAACAAGGATCATACCGTCAGGCTAGAAACAGTAGAACAAGGATCATACCGTCAGGCTAGAAACAGTAGAACAAGGATCATACCGTCAGGCTAGAAACAGTAGAACAAGGATCATACCGTCAGGCTAGAAACAGTAGAACAAGGATCATACCGTCAGGCTAGAAACAGTAGAACAAGGATCATACCGTCAGGCTAGAAACAGTAGAACAAGGATCATACCGTCAGGCTAGAAACAGTAGAACACAGGTCATACCATCAGGTTAGAAACAGTAGAACAAGGGTCATACCATCAGGTTAGAAACAGTAGAACAAGGATCATACCATCAGGTTAGAAACAGTAGAACACAGGTCATACCGCCAGGTTAGAGACAGTAGAACACGGATCATACCATCAGGTTAGAAACAGTAGAACACAGGTCATACCATCAGGTTAGAAACAGTAGAACACAGATCATACCATCAGGTTAGAAACAGTAGAACACAGGTCATACCATCAGGTTAGAAACAGTAGAACACGGATCATACCATCAGGTTAGAAACAGTAGAACAAGGATCATACCATCAGGTTAGAGACAGTAGAACACGGATCATACCAACAGGTTAGAAACAGTAGAACACAGGTCATACCATCAGGTTAGAAACAGTAGAACACGGATCATACCATCAGGTTAGAAACAGTAGAACACGGATCATACCATCAGGTTAGAAACAGTAGAACAAGGATCATACCATCAGGTTAGAAACAGTAGAACACGGATCATACCATCAGGTTAGAGACAGTAGAACACGGATCATACCATCAGGTTAGAAACAGTAGAACACAGGTCATACCATCAGGTTAGAAACAGTAGAACACAGATCATACCATCAGGTTAGAAACAGTAGAACACAGGTCATACCATCAGGTTAGAAACAGTAGAACATGGATCATACCATCAGGTTAGAAACAGTAGAACAAGGATCATACCATCAGGTTAGAGACAGTAGAACACGGATCATACCAACAGGTTAGAAACAGTAGAACACAGGTCATACCATCAGGTTAGAAACAGTAGAACACGGATCATACCATCAGGTTAGAAACAGTAGAACACGGATCATACCATCAGGTTAGAGACAGTAGAACACGGATCATACCATCAGGTTAGAGACAGTAGAACACGGATCATACCAACAGGTTAGAAACAGTAGAACACAGGTCATACCATCAGGTTAGAAACAGTAGAACACGGATCATACCATCAGGTTAGAAACAGTAGAACACAGGTCATACCATCAGGTTAGAAACAGTAGAACACGGATCATACCATCAGGTTAGAAACAGTAGAACAAGGATCATACCAACAGGTTAGAAACAGTAGAACAAGGATCATACCAACAGGTTAGAAACAGTAGAACACAGGTCATACCATCAGGTTAGAGACAGTAGAACACGGATCATACCATCAGGTTAGAAACAGTAGAACACGGATCATACCATCAGGTTAGAGACAGTAGAACACGGATCATACCATCAGGTTAGAAACAGTAGAACACGGATCATACCATCAGGTTAGAGACAGTAGAACACGGATCATACCATCAGGTTAGAGACAGTAGAACACGGATCATACCAACAGGTTAGAAACAGTAGAACACAGGTCATACCATCAGGTTAGAAACAGTAGAACACGGATCATACCATCAGGTTAGAAACAGTAGAACACAGGTCATACCATCAGGTTAGAAACAGTAGAACAAGGATCATACCAACAGGTTAGAAACAGTAGAACAAGGATCATACCAACAGGTTAGAAACAGTAGAACACAGGTCATACCGTCAGGTTAGAAACAGTAGAACACAGGTCATACCATCAGGTTAGAAACAGTAGAACAAGGATCATACCATCAGGTTAGAAACAGTAGAACACAGGTCATACCGCCAGGTTAGAAACAGTAGAACACGGATCATACCATCAGGTTAGAAACAGTAGAACACGGATCATACCATCAGGTTAGAAACAGTAGAACAAGGATCATACCATCAGGTTAGAAACAGTAGAACACGGATCATACCATCAGGTTAGAGACCGTAGAACACGGATCATACCATCAGGTTAGAAACAGTAGAACACGGATCATACCATCAGGTTAGAGACAGTAGAACACGGATCATACCATCAGGTTAGAGACAGTAGAACACGGATCATACCAACAGGTTAGAAACAGTAGAACACAGGTCATACCATCAGGTTAGAAACAGTAGAACACGGATCATACCATCAGGTTAGAAACAGTAGAACACAGGTCATACCATCAGGTTAGAAACAGTAGAACAAGGATCATACCAACAGGTTAGAAACAGTAGAACAAGGATCATACCAACAGGTTAGAAACAGTAGAACACAGGTCATACCATCAGGTTAGAGACAGTAGAACACGGACCATACCATCAGGTTAGAGACAGTAGAACACGGATCATACCATCAGGTTAGAGACAGCAGAACATGGATCATACCGCCAGGCTAGAAACTGTAGAACACAGGTCATACCATCAGGTTAGAAACAGTAGAACAAGGATCATACCGCCAGGCTAGAAACTGTAGAACACAGGTCATACCGTCAGGTTAGAAACAGTAGAACAAGGGTCATACCGTCAGGTTAGAAACAGTAGAACAAGGATCATACCACCAGGTTAGAGACAGTAGAACGAGGATCATACCATCAGGTTAGAAACAGTAGAACAAGGATCATACCATCAGGTTAGAAACAGTAGAACACGGATCATACCATCAGGTTAGAAACAGTAGAACAAGGATCATACCATCAGGTTAGAAACAGTAGAACACGGATCATACCATCAGGTTAGAGACAGTAGAACACGGATCATACCATCAGGTTAGAAACAGTAGAACACAGGTCATACCATCAGGTTAGAAACAGTAGAACACAGATCATACCATCAGGTTAGAAACAGTAGAACACAGGTCATACCATCAGGTTAGAAACAGTAGAACACGGATCATACCATCAGATTAGAAACAGTAGAACAAGGATCATACCAACAGGTTAGAAACAGTAGAACAAGGATCATACCAACAGGTTAGAGACAGTAGAACACGGATCATACCATCAGGTTAGAAACAGTAGAACACAGGTCATACCATCAGGTTAGAAACAGTAGAACACAGGTCATACCATCAGGTTAGAAACAGTAGAACACGGATCATACCATCAGGTTAGAGACAGTAGAACACGGATCATACCATCAGGTTAGAGACAGTAGAACACGAATCATACCAACAGGTTAGAAACAGTAGAACACAGGTCATACCATCAGGTTAGAAACAGTAGAACACGGATCATACCATCAGGTTAGAAACAGTAGAACACAGGTCATACCATCAGGTTAGAAACAGTAGAACAAGGATCATACCAACAGGTTAGAAACAGTAGAACAAGGATCATACCAACAGGTTAGAAACAGTAGAACACAGGTCATACCATCAGGTTAGAGACAGTAGAACACGGACCATACCATCAGGTTAGAGACAGTAGAACACGGATCATACCATCAGGTTAGAAACAGTAGAACACAGGTCATACCATCAGGTTAGAAACAGTAGAACACGGATCATACCATCAGGTTAGAAACAGTAGAACACAGGTCATACCATCAGGTTAGAAACAGTAGAACACGGATCATACCATCAGGTTAGAAACAGTAGAACAAGGATCATACCAACAGGTTAGAAACAGTAGAACAAGGATCATACCAACAGGTTAGAAACAGTAGAACACAGGTCATACCATCAGGTTAGAGACAGTAGAACACGGATCATACCATCAGGTTAGAAACAGTAGAACACGGATCATACCTTCAGGTTAGAGACAGTAGAACACGGATCATACCATCAGGTTAGAAACAGTAGAACACGGATCATACCATCAGGTTAGAGACAGTAGAACACGGATCATACCATCAGGTTAGAAACAGTAGAACACGGATCATACCATCAGGTTAGAGACAGTAGAACACGGATCATACCATCAGGTTAGAGACAGTAGAACACGGATCATACCAACAGGTTAGAAACAGTAGAACACAGGTCATACCATCAGGTTAGAAACAGTAGAACACGGATCATACCATCAGGTTAGAAACAGTAGAACACAGGTCATACCATCAGGTTAGAAACAGTAGAACAAGGATCATACCAACAGGTTAGAAACAGTAGAACAAGGATCATACCAACAGGTTAGAAACAGTAGAACACAGGTCATACCATCAGGTTAGAGACAGTAGAACACGGACCATACCATCAGGTTAGAGACAGTAGAACACGGATCATACCATCAGGTTAGAGACAGCAGAACATGGATCATACCGCCAGGCTAGAAACTGTAGAACACAGGTCATACCATCAGGTTAGAAACAGTAGAACAAGGATCATACCGCCAGGCTAGAAACTGTAGAACACAGGTCATACCGTCAGGTTAGAAACAGTAGAACAAGGGTCATACCGTCAGGTTAGAAACAGTAGAACAAGGATCATACTGCCAGGCTAGAAACTGTAGAACACAGGTCATACCATCAGGTTAGAAACAGTAGAACAAGGATCATACCATCAGGTTAGAAACAGTAGAACACGGATCATACCATCAGGTTAGAAACAGTAGAACACAGGTCATACCATCAGGTTAGAAACAGTAGAACACAGGTCATACCGCCAGGCTAGAAACAGTAGAACACAGGTCCTACGGCCAGGCTAGAAACAGTAGAACACAGGTCATACCATCAGGTTAGAAACAGTAGAACACAGGTCATACCATCAGGTTAGAAACAGTAGAACAAGGGTCATACCATCAGGTTAGAGACAATAGAACAAGGGTCATACCATCAGGTTAGAAACAGTAGAACAAGGGTCATACCATCAGGTTAGAAACAGTAGAACAAGGATCATACCATCAGGTTAGAAACAGTAGAACAAGGATCATACCATCAGGTTAGAAACAGTAGAACACGGATCATACCATCAGGTTAGAAACAGTAGAACAAGGATCATACCATCAGGTTAGAAACAGTAGAACACGGATCATACCATCAGGTTAGAGACCGTAGAACACGGATCATACCATCAGGTTAGAAACAGTAGAACAAGGATCATACCATCAGGTTAGAGACAATACATTGGACACTGATGAAACCTTTCCTTGTTCTCCACAGCATGCCTCTAATCTGGAGCAAAAACAGAACGAGACCGAAAACAAGAAGGTCCATGGCGATGTAGTAAAATACGGCACTGTCATTCAGGTAAGGTCTGCATTCCCAGCAGCACACATTCGGGTAAGGTCTGCATTCCCAGCAGCACACATTCAGGTAAGGTCTGCATTCCCAGCAGCACACATTCAGGTAAGGTCTGCATTATCAGCAGCACACATTCAGGTAAGGTCTGCATTATCAGCAGCACACATTCAGGTAAGGTCTGCATTATCAGCAGCACACATTCAGGTAAGGTCTGCATTATCAGCAGCACACATTCAGGTAAGGTCTGCATTATCAGCAGCACACATTCAGGTAAGGTAGAACACAGTTCTAGTTCTGCATTATCAGCAGCACACATTCAGGTAAGGTCTGCATTATCAGCAGCACACATTCAGGTAAGGTCTGCATTATCAGCAGCACACATTCAGGTAAGGTCTGCATTATCAGCAGCACACATTCAGGTAAGGTCTGCATTATCAGCAGCACACATTCAGGTAAGGTCTGCATTATCAGCAGCACACATTCAGGTAAGGTCTGCATTATCAGCAGCACACATTCAGGTAAGGTCTGCATTATCAGCAGCACACATTCAGGTAAGGTCTGCATTCCCAGCAGCACTGTTGAGCACAGGAGGTTGGTGGCACCTTAACTGGGGAGGACGGGCTCGTGGTAATCTCTGGAGGGGAATGAGTGGAACAATATCAAATACATCAAACAAATCAAATCAAGCGCCAAACACAACAGGTGTAGTAGACCTTACAGTGAAATGCTTACTTACGAGCCCCTAACCAAGAATGCAGTTTTAAGAAAATACCCACAAAAAAAAGTGAGATAAAAGTAACAAATAATTTAAAGAGCAGCAGTAAATAACAATAGTGAGGCTATATACAGAGGGTACTGGTAGAGTCAATGTTTATTTGAGGTAATTGAGGTAGTATATACATGTAGGTGGGTTTATTAAAGTGACTATGCATAGTTAATAAGAGAGTAGCAGCAGCGTAATGCGATTGGATTAGTCAGTAATGTGTCTGGTGAAGGGTTTGAGCACACCTCCACATTGTCAGTGTGATGAGTCTGCAGATCACCAGTCAGTAATGTGTCTGGTGAAGGGTTTGAGCACACCTGCACATTGTCAGTGTGATGAGTCTGCAGATCACCAGTCAGTAATGTGTCTGGTGAAGGGTTTGAGCACACCTCCACATTGTCAGTGTGATGAGTCTGCAGATCACCAGTCAGTAATGTGTCTGGTGAAGGGTTTGAGCACACCTGCACATTGTCAGTGTGATGAGTCTGCAGATCACCAGTCAGTAATGTGTCTGGTAAAGGGTTTGAGCACACCTGCACATTGTCAGTGTGATGAGTCTGCAGATCACCAATCAGTAATGTGTCTGGTGAAGGGTTTGAGCACACCTGCACATTCTGTGTGATGGGTCTGCAGATCACCAGTCAGTAATGTGTCTGGTGAAGGGTTTGAGCACACCTGCACATTCTGTGTGATGGGTCTGCAGATCACCAATCAGTAATGTGTCTGGTGAAGGGTTTGAGCACACCTGCACAGTATCGATCAGGGAGTGGTCCCAGAATACCTGTGTGTTGAATCACTTTCAGCAAGTATGCACCCAGCGAGCACCCAACGTTCAGAGAACCATATGTCACATAGAGCTTGGTGAGAGTGTGGTTGTCCTAAGGTTATGTTACAACCTTCCCACAACGTTCTGGGAAATGGTGCAGGATAGTTGCTTGGCTTTGGAACATTCTCAACACATTAAATGACAAACATTATTTTCTAGGTATTTACTTTTAATTAACAGAACTTTTCCTAAAAGTTCAAACGTGTTTACATTTAATTGACATTTTAGTAGTGTTCTAGGATTGTTCTCCAACTGGTTTGACATTGGGAATGTTTCTCAAATATTTCGGAGAATGTTCAGAAACAAACGTTCTGGGGCCTCCCACAAACGCAGTGGTTAAGGGCGCTGTACTGCAGCGCCAGCTATGCCATCAGAGACGCTGGGTTCGCGCCCAGCCTCTGTTGTAAGCGGCCGTGACCGGGAGGTCCGTGGGGCGACGCACAATTAGCCTAGCGTCGTCCGGGTTAGGGAGGGCTTGGCCGGTAGGGATATCCTTGTCTCATCACGCACTAGCGACTCCTGTGGCGGGCCGGGCGCAGTGCGCGCTAACCAAGGTCGCCAGGGGCACTGTGTTTCTTCCCACACATCGGTGCGTCTGGCTTCCGGGTTGGATGCGCGCTGTGTTAAGAAGCAGTGCGGCTTGGTTGGGTTGTGTATCTTACAATGACCCTGATATGTGGTTGTCCCACCTAGCTATCTGAAGATGAATACACTTACAATGACCCTGATATGTGGTTGTCCCACCTAGCTATCTGAAGATGAATACACTTACAATGACCCTGATATGTGGTTGTCCCACCTAGCTATCTGAAGATGAATACACTTACAATGACCCTGATATGTGGTTGTCCCACCTAGCTATCTGAAGATGAATACACTTACAATGACCCTGATATGTGGTTGTCCCACCTAGCTATCTGAAGATGAATACACTTACAATGACCCTGATATGTGGTTGTCCCACCTAGCTATCTGGAGATGAATACACTTACAATGACCCTGATATGTGGTTGTCCCACCTAGCTATCTGAAGATGAATACACTTACAGAATGGTGGGACACACAGTGAAGAGTCTATGTTAAGAGCCCTCGCTGATCTGGGCAGACATTATAGGTGTGATTCAACTGTGTAGTGTAGATGTCCTTCTGACGGACTGAGGGGGGAGAGGTAGGGGAGGGTTGAAGACAAAAGGGGAGTCTGTCTCTCTGGAGATCACTAGCTGTAATCTGTTAATGGCTGTGCAGCGAGTACACACAGCACACCTTGGGGTTATCACAATGACAAGCATACAATGCAGTACAACTAACCTGCTGTGACCTGCAGTCACTTTATCTTCCAGGAAGTAAGGTCTAATTTAGCTTTGGGGATTTACTGATGTGCTTCTAAGGTCTGGACACACCCTCACCCTTCCTCAGGTTTCCCCCAGTTCTTTGTTCTCCTTAGAGTTGTAACATTCTGTGAATGTTCAATAAATTCTCTGGTTTCCGGGAATCCTAGTTAGAGGGAATAAGCAGGAAATGCATAATCCTCCAACCAGGATTTCTGGGAAAAACCAGGGAATTTATTGAAAATTCCCAGGAAGTTTGCAACCCTAATTCTCATTTTTTAATCTCTTTTTAACCATAATAAGCTTCAGCGAGGACAGGTGTGCTACTTTCCCCTTCATTATCTCCTATTGAAATGTCTGAGACAGCATAGTCTCTGAATGACAACATCTGGTGGGAATCCTGTCTGTCGATACATGGTTTTAGTACTATTTATCTTGGTCTTCCAACCATGCTTTCTTAAGTGGTTCCCTGACTGGCTGATTCCCATTCTTAATAGGATAGTGGTGCATTCTATCCATGTCAACCTACTGTCATAACAGCACATTATCACAGACATGATATGAAAGTGAGTGATTTTTTTTGGGGGGAGGTTTTAACAGTGGCCTGTGTGCCTGTCTTTTTGTGTGTTTACGTATCCTGGCTGACAGCTGCTGCATATGAAGAGTAATAAATACCTGACTGTGAATAAGCGTCTGCCTGCCCTGCTGGAGAAGAATGCCATGCGGGTCACCCTGGACGGGATGGGGAATGAGGGCTCCTGGATGTTCATCCAACCCTTCTGGAAGCTAAGGGCCAACGGAGACAATGTAACTCAACTAACTCGTATTACAGTACAGACTCAAATGACATTAATACACACTAACCTAAAATGTTAGCTTCACCAAGAAAAGTACCATAACCACTATCCAGAAGGATACTGACAATTATAGCATTGGCTTGTTGAATTATCAGTCATCCAAGGTACATAACCGCAACCAGTCTGGTCATGTGTTGTCTTGCAGGTAGTGGTGGGAGACAAGGTGATCCTGAACCCAGTGAATGCAGGCCAGCCCCTACACGCCAGCAACTATGAGCTCTCCGACCACACTGGATGCAAAGAGGTAATGGAGAGTTCTGTCGTCATAACCATATCGTCTGATTCATCCATGGCAAACTCTCTGGAAGAGTGAGGCTTCTTCCTGTCACACCCACCCACGCACCGAACACACACACACACACACACACACACACACACACACACACACACACACACACACACACACACACACACACACACACACACACACACACACACACACACACACACACACACACACACACACACACAAAACAGTTGTTACTGATGGCAATGATGAATAGCTGTAATGATAATCTCTTGTGAAACAGATCTACTCGTTGAGATTTTAGCTCTGGGTTATCCAGATGAGTCTACTGTAGATGCAACAGGTGTGCCATGGTGTGTGTGTGTGTGTCCCTCTGCAGGTGAACTCTGTGAACAGCAACACCAGCTGGAAGATCAACCTGTTCATGATGTTCAGTGACCATAAGGATGAGGTCTTGAAAGGAGTAAGTAACATCCTTGACGTACACCAATTCAATTCAATTCAAGGGCTTTATTGGCATGGGAAACATGTGTTAACATTGCCAAAACACCATCTATCACTGTGATCTATTTCTTCTTCACTCTCTAACACGAATAATAGCATTAGAACCTCCAGCTTGAGATGAATGCATCACTTTGCTGCTGTGTCCTGTCAGGGGGATGTGGTGCGGTTGTTCCATGCGGAGCAGGAGAAGTTCCTGACCTGTGACGAGTACAAGGTCAAGCTGCATGTGTTCCTCCGTACCACCCTGCGCCAGTCTGCTACCTCTGCCACCAGCTCCAATGCCCTGTGGGAAGTGGAGGTTGGTACACACACACACACAATATGCTCTGTTGTACCGTAGCTAAATGGTTTAAGGAATGACCTGAGGTTTGTTTTTGATGGTGTGATTTCTCCCCCCCCCCCACCCCACAAGGTGGTGCATCATGATCCGTGTCGAGGAGGGGCTGGACACTGGAACACTCTCTATCGTTTTAAACACCTTGCCACAGGGAGTTACCTGGCAGCTGAGGTAACACCCTGATAAATACTGCTTATTGGACCACGGCTTTTAGTCACCACGTTGTGGTTCATTGTAGTGATGCTATTAATTTAAATTGGTGTATTGACGTTTGGGTCGTTTTACCTCAGAGCATCGATGTGTTGTTATCGTTGCTTTAGGAAAATCCGGGTTACAAAGGTGACGGGGTTGAAATCCAGACGTCGGTGATCGAAGATACGGTACGCACACTATATTATTTGACTGTCTAGGGTTACTCATGCCGGTGTAATGCTGACAGTCAGTGTTACTGTGTTAAACCCTGACCCCTGCCCTCTGTAGCAGGACAGTAGAAGAAAACTGAAGATATTGGGCGAGAGGATCAAGTACAAGCTGTCGGCTATGCCACATGGGAATGACATTGCCTCTTTGTTTGAGCTAGACCCCACAACTCTGCAGAAAACAGACTCCTTTGTGCCAAGGTAGTGTACTGCATCGACTCTGTACCATACAGCAAAGACTTACAGTATGTTTCACTGGCTCTCTATTGTAAACTTTCTTCCTCTCAGGAATTCGTATGTGCGCCTCAGACACCTATGCACCAACACGTGGATCCAGAGTACCAACGTGCCCATAGATATAGATGAGGAGAGACCTATTAGACTCATGGTAGGTACAGGCTGTTTGTTGTAAACTCACTGTCACTTGACACTGACTTCCTGTCAGACAACAGACAGTTTTTCTGTTCCATGTCCCTCTCTCAGCTGGGCACCTGTCCTACCAAAGAGGATAAGGAGGCCTTTGCCATCGTGTCAGTGCCAGTGATGGAGATCCGGGACCTGGACTTTGCCAACGATGCCAGTTTCATGTTGAGCACCGTAGTGGACAGGTTTAACGAGGGATTTATCAGCCCCAATGACAGAAGGTAAAGTGTCTGCAGAAAAGGCTTAACAAAAATATATCCATGAAATCAAACCATTTTTATGAAAGAAAGCTTTTGGTCTGTTTCCTCTCCGTTCTACTTGATTGAGGTCAGTATTTTAAGAGCTAGCACTGTAGCAGTCAATAGGGTTAGTTCCCTGGCCAGACCAGTAACAGCTGTGTGTGTGTGTGTGTCCTTTTCCTTGACACTGTAGGTTTGCCATTAAGCTGCTAGAGGATCTGGTGTTCTTTGTGGTGGACACGCCCAACAGCGGTCAGGTTGTGCTAGATGTGGTGATGACCAAGGTCAACCGAGAGAGACAGAAACTCATGAGGGAACAAAACATCCTCAAACAGGTCAGAAGAACCATTTTAAACAAGCCTAGTGTAATGGCTCCTGCCTAAACATCAGATCGGTGATCACTAATATGATTATCTTTTCTTGTCATAATTATATCCATATTGTCACATGTTACCTTGAATATTTCTTCATTATTTTGTCCCGCCACAGATCTTTGGGATCCTGAAGGCCCCGTTCAAGGATAAAGGGGCAGAAGGCCCATTGCTGCGATTGGAGGAGCTGTCAGACCAGAAGAATTCCCCTTACCAGTACATGTTTCGCCTCTGTTACCGGGTGCTGCGACATTCACAGCAGGACTACCGCAAGAACCAGGTACTGTACACCACATCGACTCACATTCTGTAACAGGGTAGATTACTTTTCCTGACCCAATATAAAATGATTTATCCCTGGGCCTCTTTAGCTGCTAAATGCTGAAGCTAAATGCTGAAGCTGAATGTAGAGCAACAGTCCACTTGGATGATACACAAAGTGGCTGACAGCACAAAAAAAAAATCCCCACTCTGCCCCTCCCTCAGGAACACATAGCCAAGCAGTTTGGGTTGATGCAGTCTCAGATTGGCTATGACATCCTGGCTGAGGACACCATCACAGCCCTGCTGCACAACAACCGCAAGCTGCTGGAGAAACACATCACTAAGAAGGAGGTGGAGACCTTCGTTAGCCTGGTCCGCAAGAACAGGGAACCCAGGTGAGGAGAGAGACCCCCCCCCTACCCCCCCAAACTAATATTCAAATAATATTTATGTTAATTCATAACCTTTGTGGTGTAACTTAAACATTGGCCTGTTTCCCCTCAGGTTTCTGGACTACTTGTCAGATCTTTGTGTGTCCAATAACGTGGCCATTTCTGTAACTCAGGAGTTGATCTGTAAGTGTGTGCTGGATCCCAGGAACCAAGACATTCTCATCAAGACTGAGTTAGTGGTGCTCTTCTTTACTGTGTATATTCCTACACACACAAAAGCAAATACAGTTGACATGCAATGGCCTCTCTGTGTGTGTGTGTGTGTGTTTTCTTCTGGGTTGAGTGTTCATGATCTAATGTGTTTGCCCATGCAGACGGCGCGTGCCCAAAGAGATGCCCCATGCCACTGAATTCATGGGCATGGAGGAGTATGCTGACGATGATGAGGTGTGGCTGGTCTGGACTGACAAGACCAATGAGAAGCAAGAGAAGGGCATCAGACAACTAGCCCAGGAGGCCAGACAGGGGAACGCCCATGACGAGAACGTGCTCAGATACTATAGGTAGATGGATTTATTCATTAATTAATTATTTATCCTAAAGGAGACTACGCATCTAACATCAGTGGGCGCAACTTTTGTTTTAGAAGTGGGGGGGATAAGTTGGCGGGGGGGGTCTGGGTGGGTCTCCCATTTTTGTGGGGCATCTAAAGCTTATTTTCTGCATTTCTACACAATATAATATGACCCATGACCCTTCTAGCCGTCTCTATGTAGAACAACATGAAGTAAGCAAAATGCCCCCAGTCATCAAGCTGGGTAAGAGATCGTTATTACATATTGTTTAAGTGATTGATAAAGACTGAACTAGATCCATGATAATTCAATAATTAATATTGTGTTGTACCTTTTAACCAATAACCTAACAAATGAACAACTCTTACAAATAAAAGTACAAAGACATCCTCTATGTCTGTCACGCGTGCTCCCTCTCCGACCTCTAGGTCACCAGGCTGCTCATTATGATAAACACCCGCGAGTCACCTCCTTGATTACCTGCCCTATATATGTCACTCCCTTCGGGTTCCTTCCTTCCCCAGGTGTCATTGTTTCTGTTCCTGGGTCATGTCTGTGCGTTGTTTGTGTTACGGGTTTGCTTCATTTATTTATTAAATCACTCCCTCCCTGAACTTGCTTCCCGACTCTCAGCTCACATCGTTACAATATCAACTTTCAGCCAGAACGCCCAGCCAGCCCACTCAAGGGAAAGTTTGGGGAAACAAACACTCATACACATTATCACACAGAAACACTCCATCCTCCATATAATTCATATCATAGGCCTGTAGAATGTAGAACTCTTCTTACTTGCACACTATAGCTGGGTCACCCCCGTCCTGCCGCTAGAGGTCCACGGCCCTGTAGCGACCCAACCCAACCCAACCTCACTCTGCTTAAGGAGCTTAGTGAAACAATCGTTATTGTTTTCAGATGTGTTAGGCCAAGGCCAGAGTGACAACCAACAGTACGGCAGACCCCCAGGGCCAGGACTGAGCACCCCAGTAGCCAACAGTACGGCAGACCCCCAGGGCCAGGACTGAGCACCCCAGCAGCTAGGGGTTGCCTAAATAGTTCTCTCCTTTGACATGGGCACGTTTTCAATACAGACTTATTTTGTCACGCAGTATTCTATATAAGGGTTTTAGACCTTGTTTAAGTTGCCCAGTATACCCTTAATCTTGTAATAAATCTAGTGATGCATAACTTGACATTTCTTCCATCCTTCCACTTAATGGCAATGCATTTCTTAGCTGCTATAAATTCTAGGTTACATAGTTTCTTCTGATATGTCTCCAGTATCAACATTTCCAAGCAAAGAAAAACCGAGTGAAGGGAGAATCTGTAGACATGCGGAGATAAAAGAACACACTCTTTGCCAGAATTCAGCCAGCCTTCACAAGACCATAACATACGCAAATATGTCCCCCTTTGTGTGTTTTACACCTCCAGCAGAATGACATTTCTGAGTGCGTGATATTCACTCACGCTGGCATATAGTATGTTCTCAAACTGCAGTACTTTATGTCTGAGATTATATGAACATGACGGGGCATTCAAACTGTATCCATTCATCATCATCAAGTGTCTCCCAGATCTTCCTTACATTTTTGTTTTGTCTCATTGCGAAAAGCCTCTCAACCCTCGATACAGTTTGGAAGTCAACTTTAGAGGTTTGTCAGACTGCCTTAAAATAGTTTCAACAAACTGTATCTGCAAAAGTTCACCTCAGCGCCATCACAGACTGGTCTTCCCTGACTGCCTGACCCTGAGACCCCTGTCACCATCTGATCCTGCCCAGATGAGGCATGACAAAGAATTACCTAGGTGTACATTTATACATTGTATTATCCAAGAATACAAATGGTTAAATAATTGAAATTACCATTATTCCCTGATCCCAGACTGTAGCCATCAACTCGAGATGGAACTTTGTATCTATTCGCTGATTGTTATAATATACAGCAAAATTCACCTGAGCTCCGTAGACTGGTCTTCCCTGGCTGTCTGATCCTGCTAAGACATTATGAGCATAGTGTTGTGTATTGACTGCGCACCATGACAGTGAAGCCTGTACAGCTGTTTATACCGTGTCAGTGGGAGAAGTAGTGAATTAATTAGGGGAAACTGACAGATCAATAAAGCTACATTGCTATACTGACTAATAAAAACTCACATTGCGCTGAAAAAAACAAATACAATATCGGTTTTCAATCATTTTGCCTAGTGTGGCCTAGTGTGGATTGAGACAAAAAAAAAACAGCTACGGTTAGTGAACTAGTTGGCGTTTGCCAACTTTTGGCTAGCTCTAGCTAATGGTACATCATCAAATTGACTTCTGTTGAAATGGGACAAAACAAAGGCTACAAAACATTTCCATACACGCGAGCTATAATATATATAATAATAATAGATACTGCTACCTGACAGATAGTTAGAGGCTAGCTAGAGCTCAACTGGCTATGGTAGCTAGTAGTTCATTCACTTCAGTCGAGAGGGAATGAAACATTAGCTAACGTAACATGTCAGTTACACTAATAGCTCAGCACTGGGAATAAATACTCCCCCCTCCTCCTGTCAAACAGCAGTTACCTTGCCCGCTAGGTCAGTCAACTAAAGAGTAGCCAGTTTCTGCTCTGCTTGCATTCACAACTCATTGAAAGAGCGTAACAGACAGCCGCTGTTCATCCCTCCCATGCTGGTCCTATACACCAGCTTTGCCTACCTGACCTCTCTGAGGTATCCGCATGGTCCTAAAGCACACCGGTGCCTTGTTTTGTATCACAGTGCAATGATAAAACTGGGGGGAGGACAAAAATGCAATTTCATACTGTGGGAGTCCACTGTGAAAGTGAAAGTTGCACCCCTTCCCTTATGTCTAGATATGGGAATGTACTGTTACTAAAGGTCATGTGAACATGAAATTGTACTAATCTGAAGTATTTCAACCCTGTGACCTACTTTGATGAAGTCTTGTGTATGCTTCATTCTCAAACCTTCCCCTTTGTCCCTGCAGGTACCAGCTGAAGCTGTATGCTCGGATATGTCTGGACCGCCAGTACCTGGCCATAGGTGAGATCTCTAAGCAGCTGGATGTGGAACTCATCTTCCTGTGTATGATGGACGAGACGCTGCCCTTTGACCTCAGAGCCTCCTTCTGCAGACTCATGCTGCACACGCACGTCGACCGAGACCCTCAGGAGCTGGTGACCCCAGTCAAGTTTGCACGTCTGTGGACAGAGATCCCAACCTCCATCACAATTAAAGAGTGAGACTTCAAGCATTTTTTTCCCAGAACATTCCATTGTGCACATTGAGGTACAGTTGAACTAAGGCTGTGTATTTCTTTATCTCTTCCCTTGCTTAGTTATGATTCCAACATGGATGACTTGCGGGACAATAAGAAGAACAAGTTTGCCAACACCATGGTGTTCATGGAGGAGTACCTCAACAACGTCCTCAATGACGACCTGCCCTTCGCTGACGAGGAGAAGAACAAACTCACCTATGAGGTGTCAATTCCCTCCTTATTCCTATTACCATTTAACAATACTGTGAATACCTCAAAAACACCTATGTTTGGTAATGGTACAAGAACTCTCTGGCTCGCTACCACTTTAGAATGATAACTGCTAGAATGATAACTGCTAGAATGTTCTGTCCCCTCAGGTGGTGAGCCTGGCCAGACACCTCATCTACTTCGGCTTCTACAGTTTCTTTGAGCTGCTGAGGTTGACACGCACTCTTCTGGGAATCATTGACTGTATTCCCAACCCTTCCCTTCACCCTGTGCTCCAGGACGATGGCAGTGGTAAGAGGATAAGAAACACCTATTCTCTGCATTCAACAGTATTAGGGGAGAATTACCACACATTTTATGAAAAACAAAACTGACGGTACAACTGACGTTCATATTCGGGTTTCCTCAATGCTTTTCACCATCTCCGTAATAATGAAGTGGTTTCGGGGTTCTTTACATCTCCCATTCTGTGTTTTAGGAAAGAACATGAAGCGTTCCATCCATGGCGTGGGCCAGATGATGTCCACCATGGTACTGACCAGGAAACAGTCCATGTTTGGAGGTCCAGGGAGGACTGTTTCCATTATAGAAGGACCGAACCGCAGCAAGGACAGCATCGGCAAACAGGACATCACCGTCATGGACACCAAGTTGAAAATACTGGAAATCCTGCAGGTTGGATAAACCTACTGGAAGCTACGACATCTTCTCATAGGGTTGTGTTTATGCTTGTAATGGAAAACAAGTCATAGCCCTTCATGTATCCCTTTTAATGCTAAGCGCTGTTCTTTCTTTCTCTTGTTGATCTTCAGTTTATCCTGAATGTCCGCTTGGACTACCGGCTCTCCTTCCTGCTGTCTGTCTTCAAGAAGGAGTTTGTTGATGTTTATCCCATGGCAGATGCCGATGCTACAACGTCAATGGAGCAAGCAGGTAGTGCAGTGGCTATTTTAAGGGACCCATTGCTGTCTACATTATTCCTCTTTGAACAGCTTCTCTCCACCTCAATAAATCACATCCTTAACTCTGTCTTTAAACAGCCACCATCAACCTGCAGCACATAGGAGATCAGGCAGAGGCCATGTTTGGTGTGGGGTAGGTTCACTACAGAATTCCTTCTCCAGAACATGTGTTGTTGTTATAATAATAAGTCATTTAGCAGATGCCTTTATTCAAAGCGACTTACATTCATGCGTGCATACATTTTACATATGGGCAGTCCCGGGAATTGAAACCACAATCTTGGTATTGCAAGAGCCATGCGCTACCAACTGAGATACAGAGGAGCACATACTAACCCATGACTATGTCCTCTTGTCAGGAAGGGGAACAGCATGCTAACTCGTGACTGTGTCCTCTTGTCAGGAAGGGTAACAGCATGCTAACCCGTGACTGTGTCCTCCTATCAGGAAGGGTAACAGCATGCTAACCCGTGACTGTGTCCTCCTGTCAGGAAGGGTAACAGCATGCTAACCCGTGACTGTGTCCTCCTATCAGGAAGGGTAACAGCATGCTAACCCGTGACTGTGTCCTCCTGTCAGGAAGGGTAACAGCATGCTAACCCGTGACTGTGTCCTCCTATCAGGAAGGGTAACAGCATGCTAACCCGTGACTGTGTCCTCTTGTCAGGAAGGGTAACAGCATGCTAACCTGTGACTGTGTCCTCCTATCAGGAAGGGTAACAGCATGCTAACCTGTGACTGTGTCCTCCTATCAGGAAGGGGAACAGCATGCTAACCCGTGACTGTGTCCTCCTATCAGGAAGGGTAACAGCATGCTAACCTGTGACTGTGTTCTCCTATCAGGAAGGGGAACAGCATGCTAACCTGTGACTGTGTTCTCCTATCAGGAAGGGGAACAGCATGCTAACCTGTGACTGTGTCCTCCTATCAGGAAGGGGAACAGCATGCTAACCCGTGACTGTGTTCTCCTGTCAGGAAGGGTAACAGCATGCTAACCCGTGACTGTGTCCTCTTGTCAGGAAGGGTAACAGCATGCTAACCCGTGACTGTGTTCTCCTGTCAGGAAGGGTAACAGCATGCTAACCTGTGACTGTGTTCTCCTGTCAGGAAGGGTAACAGCATGCTAACCCGTGACTGTGTCCTCCTATCAGGAAGGGTAACAGCATGCTAACCCGTGACTGTGTTCTCCTGTCAGGAAGGGGAACAGCATGCTAACCCGTGACTGTGTTCTCCTATCAGGAAGGGTAACAGCATGCTAACCCGTGACTGTGTTCTCCTATCAGGAAGGGGAACAGCATGCTAACCCGTGACTGTGTCCTCTTGTCAGGAAGGGTAACAGCATGCTAACCCGTGACTGTGTCCTCTTGTCAGGAAGGGTAACAGCATGCTAACCCGTGACTGTGTCCTCTTGTCAGGAAGGGTAACAGCATGCTAACCCGTGACTGTGTCCTCTTGTCAGGAAGGGTAACAGCATGCTAACCCGTGACTGTGTCCTCTTGTCAGGAAGGGTAACAGCATGCTAACCCGTGACTGTGTCCTCCTATCAGGAAGGGTAACAGCATGCTAACCCGTGACTGTGTTCTCCTGTTAGGAAGGGTAACAGCATGCTAACCTGTGACTGTGTTCTCCTGTTAGGAAGGGTAACAGCATGCTAACCCGTGACTGTGTCCTCTTGTCAGGAAGGGTAACAGCATGCTAACCCGTGACTGTGTTCTCCTGTCAGGAAGGGGAACAGCATGCTAACCCGTGACTGTGTCCTCCTATCAGGAAGGGTAACAGCATGCTAACCTGTGACTGTGTTCTCCTATCAGGAAGGGTAACAGCATGCTAACCCGTGACTGTGTTCTCCTATCAGGAAGGGGAACAGCATGCTAACCCGTGACTGTGTCCTCTTGTCAGGAAGGGTAACAGCATGCTAACCCGTGACTGTGTCCTCTTGTCAGGAAGGGTAACAGCATGCTAACCCGTGACTGTGTCCTCTTGTCAGGAAGGGTAACAGCATGCTAACCCGTGACTGTGTCCTCCTATCAGGAAGGGTAACAGCATGCTAACCCGTGACTGTGTTCTCCTATCAGGAAGGGGAACAGCATGCTAACCCGTGACTGTGTCCTCTTGTCAGGAAGGGTAACAGCATGCTAACCCGTGACTGTGTCCTCTTGTCAGGAAGGGTAACAGCATGCTAACCCGTGACTGTGTCCTCTTGTCAGGAAGGGGAACAGCATGCTAACCCGTGACTGTGTCCTCTTGTCAGGAAGGGGAACAGCATGCTAACCCGTGACTGTGTTCTCCTGTCAGGAAGGGGAACAGCATGCTAACCCGTGACTGTGTTCTCCTGTCAGGAAGGGTAACAGCATGCTAACCCGTGACTGTGTCCTCCTATCAGGAAGGGGAACAGCATACTAGAGGTGGATGATGAGGGAGGTCGAATGTTCTTGAGGGTGTTGATCCACCTCACCATGCATGATTACCCTCCACTGGTGTCTGGGGCCCTCCAGCTGCTCTTCAAGCACTTCAGCCAGAGACAGGAGGTGCTGCACACCTTTAAACAGGTAAGGAGATCAATTCAAAATGATGAAATCACTGAAGGCAAACAAATAATAAACCAACAATAATGACCTGCACTCCAATATAAACTTGGTACAGTTTCGTCAAGTACTCAATTGCCATCTCGTTCTTATACATTATCTATATATTCTTGCTATCTTTGTTTCCTGGTCTCTTTGAAATTCTCTCCATGTTGTCCTCAGGTCCAGTTGTTGATCTCGGGGCAGGATGTTGATAACTACAAGCTGATAAAGAGTGACCTTGACCTTCTCCGCACCATGGTGGAGAAGTCTGAGCTCTGGGTGGACAAGAAGAACGGCTCTGGAGGAGGGGAGGGGAAGAAGGACAAAAATGAAAATGTAGAGGTGAGGGCTTTAGATTGAAGAAACTCTATTATTACCAGTGTAGGAACTAACACCGTGCTAACAGCACTTAGTGTTGGAACTAACACCGTGCTAACAGCACTTAGTGTAGAAACTAACACCGTGCTAACAGCACTTAGTGTAGAAACTAACACCATGCTAACAGCACTTAGTGTAGGAACTAACACCATGCTAACACCGTGCTAACAGCACTTAGTGTAGGAACTAACACCGTGCTAACAGCACTTAGTGTTGGAACTAACACCGTGCTAACAGCACTTAGTGTAGGAACTAACACCGTGCTAACGGCACTTAGTGTAGGAACTAACACCGTGCTAACGGCACTTAGTGTAGGAACTAACACCGTGCTAACGGCACTTAGTGTAGGAACTAACACCGTGCTAACAGCACTTAGTGTAGGAACTAACACCGTGCTAACAGCACTTAGTGTAGAAACTAACACCGTGCTAACAGCACTTAGTGTAGGAACTAACACCGTGCTAACAGCACTTAGTGTAGAAACTAACACCGTGCTAACAGCACTTAGTGTAGGAACTAACACCGTGCTAACAGCACTTAGTGTAGGAACTAACACCGTGCTAACAGCACTTAGTGTAGGAACTAACACCGTGCTAACAGCACTTAGTGTAGGAACTAACACCGTGCTAACAGCACTTAGTGTAGGAACTAACACCATGCTAACACCGTGCTAACAGCACTTAGTGTAGGAACTAACACCGTGCTAACAGCACTTAGTGTAGAAACTAACACCGTGCTAACAGCACTTAGTGTAGGAACTAACACCGTGCTAACAGCACTTAGTGTAGGAACTAACACCTTGCTAACATCACTTAGTGTAGGAACTAACACCGTGCTAACAGCACTTAGTGTAGGAACTAATACCATGCCAACAGCACTTAGTGTAGGAACTAACACCTTGCTAACAGCACTTAGTGTAGAAACTAACACCGTGCTAACAGCACTTAGTGTAGGAACTAACACCGTGCTAACAGCACTTAGTGTAGAAACTAACACCGTGCTAACAGCACTTAGTGTAGGAACTAACACCGTGCTAACAGGACTTAGTGTAGAAACTAACACCGTGCTAACAGCACTTAGTGTAGGAACTAACACCGTGCTAACAGCACTTAGTGTAGGAACTAACACCATGCTAACAGCACTTAGTGTAGGAACTAACACCGTGCTAACAGCACTTAGTGTAGAAACTAACACCGTGCTAACAGCACTTAGTGTAGGAACTAACACCGTGCTAACAGCACTTAGTGTAGAAACTAACACCGTGCTAACAGCACTTAGTGTAGGAACTAACACCGTGCTAACAGCACTTAGTGTAGAAACTAACACCGTGCTAACAGCACTTAGTGTAGGAACTAACACCGTGCTAACAGCACTTAGTGTAGGAACTAACACCGTGCTAACAGCACTTAGTGTAGGAACTAACACCGTGCTAACAGCACTTAGTGTAGGAACTAACACCGTGCTAACAGCACTTAGTGTAGGAACTAACACCTTGCTAACAGCACTTAGTGTAGGAACTAACACCGTGCTAACAGCACTTAGTGTAGGAACTAACACCGTGCTAACAGCACTTAGTGTAGGAACTAACACCGTGCTAACAGCACTTAGTGTAGGAACTAACACCGTGCTAACAGCACTTAGTGTAGGAACTAACACCGTGCTAACAGCACTTAGTGTAGGAACTAACACCTTGCTAATACCATGCCAACAGCACTTAGTGTAGGAACTAACACCGTGCTAACAGCACTTAGTGTAGGAACTAACACCGTGCTAACAGCACTTAGTGTAGGAACTAACACCGTGCTAACAGCACTTAGTGTAGGAACTAACACCGTGCTAACACCGTGCTAACAGCACTTAGTGTAGGAACTAACACCGTGCTAACAGCACTTAGTGTAGGAACTAACACCGTGCTAACAGCACTTAGTGTAGGAACTAACACCGTGCTAACAGGACTTCTGATTGCCTTTTAGATGGACTTAGAGGATGTGACCCTGAAGAAAGAGCAGTTGGATAAGAGCAATGAGAACTACCAGAAAGTCAGAGAGGTGTGTATCTTTTCCATTGGAGCTGTCACGTTTTCCTTCACCCAGGTTAGCATGTCCCATAGTCCCCGCAGAGTAGTGTTGGGCTGTATTTCTGAAGACATTCTGTTTCCTCCAGATCATGGAGCGTCTGAATAAGATGTGCAGCACGGGGGTGTGGAAGAAGCAGCAGAGGCTCCTGAAGAACATGGGAGCCCACAAAGTGATGCTGGACCTGCTGCAGGTGTCATATGATCAGGTGAGTGATGTACGTGAACGGTGCCTTACCCCCACACTGACAACAAAACACATAGTCCAATACATTTACATTTAAGTCATTTACTAACATATCTACTAAAACATCCCGGTGTTGTTATTTAAACCCACCCTAAATAACATGACCTCTCTCTCTCTCTCTCTCTCTCTCTCTCACTCACACACACTTTCCTGGTTCTCAGCATGACACCAAGATGCAAGGGATCATCAGGTGCACTCACCTGTTCCTGCAGAAGTTCTGCATGGGGAACCTGGAGAACCAGGTGCTGCTTCATAAGAACCTCAGCCTCTTCCTGAACCCAGGAGTGAGTGAATTCACACACCATGTTGTTTTCCACTTCCATCCATCCTATTCTCATCAGACATAATAATGAACCATCTCTCCCCCTTTCCCTCTCTCCCTTTCCCTCTCTCTCTCCCTTCTCCCCCTTCTCTCCCTCTCTTCTCCCCCTTCTCTCCCTCTCTTCCCCTTCCTTCTCATCCTCTTGCTCCCTCTCTCCCTTCCCCATTTCTCTCCCCTTTCCCCCTCTCCCCATTCCCTCTCCCCTCTTTCTCTCTGTTCCTTCCTTCCCCTCTCTCACTCGCTCTCTCTTTCTCTCTCCCCCTTTCTCCCTCGCTCTCTCCCTTCACCTGTTTCTCTTTCTCTCTCCCCCTTCCCCTCTCTCCCTCTTCCTTCTCTCCCTCCAGCTCATGGAGGCTGAGACGGTTCAGCACATCTTCAGTAATAACTACCAACTGTGTACAGAGATCAGTGAGAACGTGCTGCAGCACTTCGTCCACTGCCTGGCCACTCACGGACGCCACGTCCAGTACCTCAACTTCCTGCACACCATCATCAAGGCCGAGGGGAAGTATGTGAAGAAGTGTCAGGACATGATCATGACTGAGGTAAGGAACCTTCCCCCACAATGCATTGTTAACCTTGACTTTTTAATTGGTATGGAATCAACCTCTAAAAGTTGTAAATAATGCTGAAGTTTTTTTCCATGTTTATCTTGTCTAGTCTGTTTCACAATCCAAAGTTTGGGTGTGAAACGCTACTAAAATAACAGATGAACCACATCCAGCCACATGAATCACATCGATAATGACGTAACTGTTCATCTCACACGGTGTGGTTGTCTCCCCTCTAGTTAACCAACGCCGGTGAGGATGTGGTGGTGTTTTATAATGACAAGGCATCATTTTCCACCATGCTGGAGCTGATGGCAGAGTCCAGGGAGGGGGTTCAGGAGCACAGCCCCCTGCGCTACCACATCTCTCTGGTGGAGCTGCTATCTGCCTGCGCTGAGGGAAAGAACGTTTACACAGAGATCAAATGTACCTCGCTGCTGCCCCTAGAGGACGTGGTGAGAGTGGTCACACACGAGGACTGTATCACAGAGGTATGTCTCAAATGGAACAGGCATATAATTAATTAGTTAGTAGCCTATATTATCCTCATTTAGAAAAAAAAACACAGCAGCATGTAATGATCTGTGGACATATACCTGCTAAGGTAATGTTAACATTATCATTACAAAATGTAAAGACGGCTGACCCAGCTGTGTGTGTGTGTGTTCCTCAGGTGAAGGTTGCCTATGTGAACTTTGTGAATCACTGCTACGTAGACACAGAGGTAGAGATGAAGGAGATTTACACCAGCAACCACATCTGGAAACTGTTTGAGGACTTCATTGTGGACATGGCCAGGGTAAGTCTCACTCCCCAATCAATGGGACCACTCTCACCCACAAGTCTCATCCTCTCTGTGTTTTGCGCAATCACATGACACGGCAAGATTGTATCCTGTATTTTAAGCCTTTTCCAGAAATGAGAATTACATCAAACATGAAAGTGATTGTCTGAGGATGGAGCTGGACCAACTGACATAAAAAAGACAAGGGGACAGTTTGATGAAAAAGCTTTAAATAAAAAGGTTCAAATGCAGGCATGTCCCATGATGGCGTGAAACAGAGGGCCCTAGCAGGGTCATACTGCCTGACCTGACCCGTGGGTCTTTGGGTAAAGTGACCCCGGCCTTTCATCTATAGTTCTTGTCCTCTCTAATCCCTCTAGGTGTGTAACAAGAGAGAGAAGCGTCTGACTGACCCGATCCTGGAGAAGTACATCATCAACGTGGTGTTTGACACCATCAATGCCTTCTTCAGCTCCCCCTTCTCTGAAAACAGCACCTCTCTACAGGTCAGCACACTGCTGCTGCCTACTTAGAGGCTTTGTCATGATATAACGTTTACTGTAGAGCCTGTGTATTGTCTTACAGTGTTTGTGTAGTCAGGAAGTGTAATGAATTCTCATTGTGTGACTCTGATATCCTCTGTGCCTTTAACCAGACCCACCACACCACAGTAACACAGCTGCTCCAGTCTAGCATGCGTCTGCTGGAATGTCCCTGGCTGCAGCAGCAACACAGAGGCCTGGTGGAGACCTGCATCCGTACCCTGGCTCTGACAGGTGAGACGGACCTACTGCAGGGCCCAGAGGTGGGCTACAGTCAGGGGCATACAGGGCCCAGAGGTGGGCTACAGTCAGGGCCATAAAAGGCCCAGAGGTGGGATACAGTCAGGGCCATACAGGGCCCAGAGGTGGGCTACAGTCAGGGGCATACAGGGCCCAGAGGTGGGCTACAGTCAGGGCCCAGATACAGGGCCAGCCCAGAGGTGGGGTGGGCCCTAGGTACAGGGCCCAGAGGTGGGCTACAGTCAGGGGCATACAGGGCCCAGAGGTGGGATACAGTCAGGGCCATACAGGGCCCAGAGGTGGGCTACAGTCAGGGGCATACAGGGCCCAGAGGTGGGCTACAGTCAGGGCCATACAGGGCCCAGAGGTGGGCTACAGTCAGGGGGCTACAGGGCCCAGAGGTGGGCTACATTCAGGGGCATACAGGGCCCAGAGGTGGGCTACAGTCAGGACCATACAGGGCCCAGAGGTGGGCTACAGTCAGGGCCATACAGGGCCTAGACACACAAGGTCAAATTAAGTCGGGGGGCGGCAGGTAGCCTAGTGGTTAGAGCGTTGGACTAGTAATCGAAAGGTTACAAGATCGAATCCCCGAGCTGACAAGGTAAAAATCTGTCGTTCTGCCACTGAACAAGGCAGTTAACCTACCGTTCCTAGGCTGTCATTGTAAATAAGAATTTGTTCTTAACTGACTTGCCTAGTTTAAATAAAGGTTTGTAGATATAACTTAAGATTGCTCTACATCGTTTGAATGGTAGGTTAACTGCCTTGATCTTAATGATGACTTTCTCCAATCTTATGTGTGCAGCGAAGAACCGCTCCATATCCCTGCCCCTGGACCTGGAGTCTCAGATCACCACCATGCTGAGCAGCAGTTCCCTCAACTCTCTGTCACGCTCCAACCCCAACTACAAGAGCTCCACCCGCTCCAGCCGCCCCTCCGCCCCCAACAACCCCTGGGACTACAAGAACGTCATTGAGAAGCTGCAGGTTGGACCCATAATCCACCCTGCTCCCATTCCCCTCCTGTGTCCATCACTTTATTCAGCCATAGCCACAACAGAAAGTCCGTCTCTCTGTTTCTTCACTGTTCTTGAGGGTTTGGTGTTTGACCCAACGGGGTTATAACCCTGTCCCTTCTCTCTGTTTGCCTGTGATGTAAACATTGTTCCACTACACTGATGTTATCTCCATCTTTTATCGTATTGTGTGTTGATATTTTAATAATAAAAATGTCAAATTAAAGCTAGATTTGATTCATGTTCAGGAAATCATCGGGACTCTGGAGGAGCGTCTGAAGCCGCTGTTGAACGCAGAGCTGTCTGTTCTGGTGGACGTCCTGCAGCAGCCTGAACTCCTCTTCCTGGAGGGAACGGATGCACGGCAACGCTGCGAATCAGGAGGCTTCATCTCAAAGTAAGCCAAGGGTGGGGAGGGTGTATTTATTTACCAACGCAGTGGAATTTACAGATACACATTTTTCCAAATGCTAAGTTAAAGGGCATTCCAATGAATAGTTTTAGTTCAATAGAGTGGAGCAAGTCTTGGTAAGAGTTGGCGGAGGTCTAACATTGTCACTGTGTACCTGTGGCCCAGACTGATTCAGCACACTAAAGCCCTGATGAACTCCGACGAGAAGCTCTGTATCAAGGTTCTGAGGATTCTGCAGGAGATGCTCATACGTACACTGGACTTTGACGAGAAGGTGAAGACTCAATGACCAGTCAGTGTAGGTCTGGTAGATTGACCAGTAGAATATCGGAGTGCATTTAATAAAGCTTTTTTATGAAGGTGTGTAATTGAGGTACTATTTGGGCAAGAATCTAACCATGTTTTTTTGTGACTGAATTTCTCATCAATAAGGGGATTGCACTGAGGAAGGTGCTGCTACAGAACTACCTGTTCACCAACAAGAAGAACAACAAGTCAGAGCTGGTTGAACTTGGAGCAACAGGTTTGTTTATATTCAGCATAGAACAAGATTATTACTGACTGTTCCTATTTACAGTGTGTTAATGTGCATGTCTATACTGATTGTGTTCCTATTTATACTGTGTTCCTGTTTACAGTGTGTGTTAATGAGTTAATGTGTATGTCTAGGTGCTGAGCAGGAAAGGGACTGGGTGGCTGTAGCTGCTGTTCAGTGTCATCTGGACAGGGAGGGTGGGACTAAGCTCTTCACCGACCTCATAATGAGTACCAAGAACAACAAGATTTTCCAGGAGAGCATCCAGATGGCCATATGTCTGATGGAGGGGGGCAACACAGAGATACAGGTAGGCTATAACACAGGAGAGCACCCAGATGGCCTTAGGACTACTGGAGGAGGGCAACACAGAGATACAGGTAGGCTATAACACAGGAGAGCACCCAGATGGCCTTAGGACTACTGGAGGAGGGCAACACAGAGATACAGGTAGGCTATAACACAGGAGAGCACACAGATGGCCTTAGGACTACTGGAGGGGGGCAACACAGAGATACAGGTAGGCTATAACACAGGAGAGCACCCAGATGGCCTTAGGACTACTGGAGGGGGGCAACACAGAGATACAGGTAGGCTATAACACAGGAGAGCACACAGATGGCCTTAGGACTACTGGAGGGGGGCAACACAGAGATACAGGTAGGCTATAACACAGGAGAGCACCCAGATGGCCTTAGGACTACTGGAGGGGGCAACACAGAGATACAGGTAGGCTCTAACACAGGAGAGCACCCAGATGGCCTTAGGACTACTGGAGGGGGGCAACACAGAGATACAGGTAGGCTATAACACAGGAGAGCACCCAGATGGCCTTAGGACTACTGGAGGGGGGCAACACAGAGATACAGGTAGGCTATAACACAGGAGAGCACACAGATGGCCTTAGGACTACTGGAGGGGGGCAACACAGAGATACAGGTAGGCTATAACACAGGAGAGCACCCAGATGGCCTTAGGACTACTGGAGGGGGGCAACACACTGATCATTTTTGTGGATTTTCTTCAGAACTCCTTCTACAAGCTGATGATGGGGGACAACAAGTCAGAGAAATTCTTCAAGGTCCTCCACGACCGGATGATAAACGCTCAGATGGACATCAAGGCCAACGTATCAGTCAGCGTGGGAGAGATGACTAACAAAGACCTTCAGACTGGTGAGAGGGACACTACTCTGATCTCAGATAGTCAAATGCAGGTTTCCACTGTCGTGGTTATGAAATAATTATTGTAATTTACAGAAAAAACTATGATTGTGTGTCAATGACTACGTATTGTACGTAAGTCTATATGGTACGGGTATATTGTATTTCACTTATATATATTATATTACATTTCACTTTGTTCATGGTTCCCTCCCTGGTATGTCTCCTGCCAGGCTCTGATGGGTCGGTTCTACCTGGCTCCGTTGTCCCGGCCTCTGATCAGCAAGAGACAGAGATGGGCCCTGCAGTTATCATCATGAAACCCATCCTCCGCTTCCTCCAGCTGCTCTGTGAGAATCACAACCAGGACCTACAGGTGGGTGAGAGGCAGAACAAGCACAGCTGATTCCACTGAAACAGCTACCACTCCTACTACTGTTACTACCATTACTACTTCTGCTACCACTACTACTGTTACTGCTACTACCATTACTACTCCTACTACCGCTACTACTGTTACTGCTACTACTACTGTTACTACTACTGTTACTACTACTACCATTACTACTAAGACTGCTACTACTACTGTTACTGCTACTACTACTGTTACTACTACTACCACTAATACCATTACTACTAAGACTGCTACTACTACCAATACGACTAAGACGGCTACTACTACCATTACTACTTATGCTACTGTTACTACTACCACTACTGCTACTACCACTGTTACTACTACTACCACTACTGTTACTACTACTACATTTACATTTACATTTAAGTCATTTAGCAGACGCTCTTATCCAGAGCGACTTACAAATTGGTGCATACACCTTATGACATCCAGTGGAACAGCCACTTGCATCTAAATCTACTACCACTACTACTACTGTTACTACTACTACTATTACCACTACTACTACCACTACTGTTACTACTACTACTACTACTGCTACAACTACTGTTACTGGTGCTGCTACTAGTACGACTACTGCTTCTACTGATACTACTACTGCTAATGTTACTACAACGACTGTTTCTGCTACTGGTGCTGCTGCTACTACTGATACTACTGATACTGATAATACTACTACTACTACTGATACTACTACCGATACTGATACAACTACAGATACTGCTACTACTACTGATAGTGATACTACTACAGATACTGCTACTGCTACTACTACTATTGATAATACTGATACTGAAACTGATACTACTATTGCTACTGATACTTCAGCTGCTACTACTGATGCTACTACTACTACTACTACTGATACTGCTGCTACTACTGATACTGCTGCTACTACTGATACTACTGATACTGCTACTACTGATACTGCTACTACTGATACTGCTACTACTGCTACTACTGATACTGCTACTGCTACTACTGCTACAACTACTGTTACTACTGCTACTACTACTACTGACACTGTTGCTACTACTACTACTGATACTGCTACTACTGATACTACTGCTACTACTGATACTGCTACTACTGATACTACGACTGTTACTACTACTACTACTGATACTGTTACTACTGATACTACTGTTACTACTGATACTGCTACTACTGCTACAACTACTGTTACTACTGCTACTACTACTACTGACACTGTTGCTACTGCTACTACTACTACTGATACTGCTACTACTGATACTACTACTACTACTACTACTACTACTACTACTACTACTACTACTACTACTGCTGCTACTGATACTGCTACTACTGCTGCTACTGCTACTATTACTACTGATACTGCTACTACTGCTACTACTGATACTGCTACTGCTACTACTGCTGCTACTGCTACTATTACTACTGACACTGTTGCTACTACTACGACTGTTACTACTGCTACTACTGATACTGCTACTACTACTGATACTGCTACTACTACTACTACTACTACTACTACTACTACTGCTGCTACTGATACTGATACTACTGCTGCTACTATTACTACTGATACTGCTACTACTACTACTACTACTACTGATACTACTACTATTACTACTACTACTACTACTGTTACTACTACTACTACTGATACTGCTACTACTACTGTTACTACTGCTACAACTACTGTTACTACTACTGTTACTGATACTGTTGCTACTACTACTACTGTTACTACTGATACTGCTACCACTGTTACTACTACTGATACTGCTACTACTGTTACTACTACTACTACTGTTACTACTGATACTGCTACTACTGATACTACTACAACTGTTACTACTACTACTACTGTTACTACTACTACTACTGTTACTGTTACTACTACTACTATTACTGTTACTACTACTACTATTACTGTTACTACTACTACTACTGTTACTACTACTACTACTACTGTTACTACTACTACTACTGTTACTACTGATACTGCTACTACTGATACTACTACAACTGTTACTACTACTACTACTGTTACTACTACTACTATTACTGTTACTACTACTACTACTACTGTTACTACTACTACTATTACTGTTACTACTACTACTATTACTGTTACTGTTACTACTACTACTACTGTTACAGGACTTATTGTTAGCTTTACATTGTGTTATGTTTGGCTAATATTTTCAAATCTAAGTAACTATTGGGAAGGACTTTAAGGACTGGACACTGACAAAGCTCTGGTTGCTATTAGCCAGTCATCCATGACAAATATTTTCCTTATAGTTCCTTACGTATTGTGTAAAAACAAATATAATTTATAAAGACAGCGGGTTTTATTACCAGTTCCCTACCAGCTAGTGATAGATTTGAACTGTATCTGATGTTGTCTATTCATATTCAAGGTTTTATTGAGCGTGTGTTACTGTATTCTGTGGTTGTAAGTCGCTCTGGATAAGAGCGTCTGCTAAATGACTTAAATGTAAATGTAAAATGTACTGTTACTACTACTACTACTGTTACTACTACTACTACTGTTACTACTACTACTATTACTGTTACTACTACTACTATTACTGTTACTACTACTACTACTGTTACTACTGATACTGCTGCTACTACTACTACTACTACTAATACTGCTGCTGCTACTACTACTACTGATACTACTACTACTACTACTGATACTGCTACTACTACTACTGATACTACTACTACTACTACTGATACTGCTACTACTACTACTACTGATACTGCTACTACTACTGTTACTACTACTACTACTGTTACTACTGATACTGCTGCTGCTACTACTACTGTTACTACTGCTACTACTACTACTGATACTGCTACTACTGACACTACTACTACTACTGATACTGCTACTACTGCTGCTACTACTGATACTGCTACTACTGCTGCTACTACTGTTACTACTACTACTGTTACTACTACTACTACTGTTACTACTGATACTGCTACTACTGCTACTACTACTACAACTGTTACTACTACTACTATTACTGTTACTACTGATACTGCTACTGCTACTACTGCTACAACTACTGTTACTACTGCTACTACTGCTACTACTACTACTGACACTGTTGCTACTACTACTACTGTTACTACTGCTACTACTACTACTGATACTGCTACTACTGCTGCTACTACTACTGTTACTGTTACTACTACTACTGTTACTACTGATACTGCTGCTACTACTACTACTACTGTTACTACTACTACTGTTACTACTGATACTGCTACTACTGCTACTACTACTACTACTGCTACTACTACTACTGTTACTACTACTACTATTACTGTTACTACTACTACTATTACTGTTACTACTACTACTGTTACTACTGATACTGCTGCTGCTACTACTACTACTACTGATACTGCTACTACTACTACTACTGTTACTACTACTACTACTGTTACTACTGATACTGCTGCTGCTACTACTACTACTGATACTACTACTACTACTACTGATACTGCTGCTACTACTACTACTACTACTACTACTACTACTGTTACTACTGATACTGCTGCTGCTACTACTACTACTGATACTACTACTACTACTACTGATACTACTACTACTATTACTACTGTTACTACTGATACTGCTGCTACTAATGATACTGCTGATACTACTGATACTACTGATACTGCTACTGCTACTACTACTACTACTACTGTTACTACTACTACTACTGTTACTACTGATACTGCTGCTGCTACTACTACTACTGATACTACTACTACTACTACTGATACTACTACTACTACTGATACTGCTGCTGCTACTACTACTACTGATACTACTACTACTACTACTGATACTACTACTACTACTACTACTACTACTACTACTGATACTACTACTACTGTTACTACTGATACTGCTGCTACTACTGATACTGCTGCTACTACTGATACTACTGATACTGCTACTACTGATACTACTACTGCTACTACTACTACTATTACTACTGATACTGCTACTACTGATACTGCTACTACTACTACTACTGATACTGCTACTACTACTACTGCTACAACTACTGTTACTACTACTACTACTGACACTGTTGCTACTACTACTACTGTTACTACTGCTACTACTACTACTGATACTGCTACTACTGATACTACTACTACTACTGATACTGCTACTACTGCTGCTACTACTGATACTGCTACTGATACTGCTACTACTGATACTGATACTACTACTACTGATACTGCTACTACTGCTGCTACTACTGATACTGCTACTACTACTACTACTACTGATACTGCTACTACTGCTGCTACTACTGCTACAACTACTGCTACTACTACTACTGATACTGTTGCTACTACTACTACTGTTACTACTACTGTTACTACTGATACTGCTACTATTACTACTGCTACAACTACTGTTACTACTACTACTACTGATACTGTTGCTACTACTATTACTGTTACTACTGATATACTGTTGCTGCTACTACTACTACTACTGTTACTACTGATACTGCTGCTACTACTACTACTGTTACTACTACTACTACTACTGATACTACTACTACTACTACTGATACTACTACTACTACTACTGATACTACTACTACTACTACTGATACTGTTGCTACTACTGTTACTACTACTGTTACTACTACTGTTACTACTGATACTGCTACTATTACTACTACTACTGATACTACTACTGTTACTACTACTACTACTGATACTGTTGCTACTACTGTTACTACTGATACTGCTACTACTATTACTGTTACTACTGTTACTACTGATACTGCTGATACTGCTACTACTACTACTACTGTTACTACTACTACTACTGTTACTACTGATACTGCTACTATTACTACTACTACTGCTACAACTACTGTTACTACTACTACTACTGATACTGTTGCTACTACTGTTACTACTGATACTGCTACTACTGCTACTACTACTGTTACTACTGATACTGCTACTACTACTACTACTGTTACTACTACTACTACTGTTACTACTGATACTGCTACTACTATTACTGTTACTACTGTTACTACTGATACTGCTGCTACTACTACTACTACTGTTACTACTGATACTGCTACTACTACTACTACTGTTACTACTACTACTACTGTTACTACTGATACTGCTGCTACTGCTACTACTACTACTACTACTACTGATACTACTACTACTACTACTGATACTACTACTACTACTACTGACTACTACTACTACTACTACTACTACTGACTACTACTACTACTACTACTACTACTACTACTACTACTACTGATACTACTACTACTACTACTACTACTACTACTACTACTACTACTGATACTACTACTACTACTGATACTACTACTACTACTGATACTACTACTACTACTGATACTACTACTACTACTGATACTACTACTACTACTGATACTACTACTACTACTGATACTACTACTACTACTACTACTGATACTACTACTACTACTGATACTACTACTACTACTGATACTACTGCAATTTACTTTCTGCTGAGGTCTAAACAGTCAGTCGTCATTATACAAAACTCACCTATGAGGTAGCTACGGGTGATGAGACTGAAAAGGGTCTGTTTAACCCAGCGACCCAACATGACTGACCATCCTTCCCTTTCCCTCCCAGAACTTCCTGCGCTGCCAGAACAACAAGACCAACTACAACCTGGTGTGTGAGACACTGCAGTTTCTGGACATCATGTGTGGCAGCACCACAGGAGGCCTGGGCCTGCTGGGCCTCTACATTAACGAGAGCAACGTGGTCCTCATCACCCAGACCCTGGAGACGCTCACAGAGTACTGCCAGGGCCCCTGCCACGAGAACCAGGTCAGATAATCGCACACAGTTCGACAGAATTGTTTTTTTTTTCTTCAGACAGATACTTTGATAATACCGCCAGAAATTAGGTTTATTAAAAGTTCTGTGAGGTTAAATACATAACACAGATATGTTTTGTCATGTTGTGATAATAACTGTCTGTTTCTGTAGACCTGTATAGTGGCCCATGAGTCCAACGGCATCGACATCATCACAGCCCTCATACTGAATGACATCAGTCCTCTGTGTTGTTACCGCATGGAGATGGTGCTGCAGCTCAAGGTTCACTTCCTGTTGTTCTACTTCATAAATATAGATCTCTGTGTCCTAACTCCTCTCTGTGTCGTACCTCTGAAATGACATGGTCAGTGACGGTATTGTTTCTCCTGTTTCCAGGACAACGCATCCAAGCTGCTGTTGGCTCTGATGGAGAGTCGCCATGACAACGAGAATGCAGAAAGGATACTGTTTAACCTCCGACCTCGGGAACTGGTCAGAACAAAGACCCATCTCTTATTCTTTTTCCTCATTCTTCTTTATAACTAACCTCTAAAACGGCCACACACAGAACGGTACAGAATTGTACAGTAGACGTCAGCCTACATCAGTATTCTACTCTGCCCCCAGGTAGAGGTGATAAAGAAAGCCTATCAGCAGGAGAGTGAGTGTGAAGTTGGAGTGGTGTCACCTCAAGAGGTCGGCCACAACATTTACATCCTGGCACTTCAGGTAATGGTCCTCTTCAGATTAACGAAGTATATTGATGCACTCCTTTAATAACGTAATTAGTTAATGTTAGAGAATAATGCGTTCACCTGTTATGCTTATGATTGTGGGCCATGTTTTGGTCAGCTGGCGAGGCACAATAAGATCCTGCTCAATCTGCTGAAACCTGCAAAGAGGACCGAAGCAGGAGAGGAGGGTATATCCTCTATGGTCAGTGTTTCTCGCTCTCGTTTCATCACGTTTGTCTGTTCATTCTTTGTAGCCTTTATAATGTGTGTTTATTTTAAAGTCTGTTCGTTTGTACAAGGTTTCAGTATATCTGGTTTTCTTATTAATTGGAGGAAGTTGTCCTGTGAACGGCCTCCCTTCACATTACCTCTACGTCTATGCTACAGCTGCTCGCATCAATGGTAGCAGACTCACTGCAATCTTTGTTTAACAACGGATTTTAATATAATAAGATAATTAGCAGACGCTTTTATCCAAAGCATCTTAGTCATCTGAGCATACATTTAAACATTTTTTTTTTTTTTTTTACATATGAGTGGGACCGGGAATCAAACCTACTATCCTGGCATTGCAAGCACCATGCCGTCAAATGGGGATATTTGCATATCCGTACTTCGTTTATATGCCTGGAAACGGTTTAACATAAACCATGCCTTGGAAGGAGTAGCTGTGGATCTAGAATGGAAACACAAGCTGAATGGGGAAAGCTAGGATGTTTTGATTCACTAATGATGCTCTCTGATGTTGTTAGTCCTACTCCAGTCTTCTGGGGTTCAAAAAGAGCAGGAGAGTTTCTCCCGTTGACTTCCTGTAGCTGAAACTCTGTTTCTCCTGCTGACTTCCTGCAGCTGAACCTCTGTTTCTCCTGCTGACTTCCTGCAGCTGAACCTCTGTTTCTCCTGCTGACTTCCTGCAGCTGAACCTCTGTTTCTCCTGCTGACTTCCTGCAGCTGAACCTCTGTTTCTCCTGCTGACTTCCTGCAGCTGAACCTCTGTTTCTCCTGCTGACTTCCTGCAGCTGAACCTCTGTTTCTCCTGCTGACTTCCTGCAGCTGAACCTCTGTTTCTCCTGCTGACTTCCTGCAGCTGAACCTCTGTTTCTCCTGCTGACTTCCTGCAGCTGAACCTCTGTTTCTCCCGTTGACTTCCTGTAGCTGAACCTCTGTTTCTCCTGCTGACTTCCTGCAGCTGAACCTCTGTTTCTCCTGCTGACTTCCTGCAGCTGAACCTCTGTTTCTCCCGTTGACTTCCTGTAGCTGAACCTCTGTTTCTCCTGCTGACTTCCTGCAGCTGAACCTCTGTTTCTCCTGTTGACTTCCTGCAGCTGAACCTCTGTTTCTCCTGCTGACTTCCTGCAGCTGAACCCCTGTTTCTCCTGTTGACTTCCTGCAGCTGAACCTGAACAACAGACCTCTCTCTCAGATGTTGAAATCTACGGTGCCGTTGGAGATCGAGGAGCAGGACCCACTGGAGTTCTATGACCAACACACTTCACAGATAGAGGTCTCCACAGCCACACTTCTCCCCTCAATTCACCCCGTACTACAGTAGTCAAGCTTGCTCATTGTGAATAGTCTGAAGTTCACTTGAACTGAACTGACCGACTGCAAAAGACCACTGTCCTAAGTTGTCCCTGTCCGTCTGTCTTCCGGTCAGATTGTGCGTGAGGACCGCAGCATGGAGCAGATCGTGTTCCCCATTCATCCCATCTGTGAGTTCCTGATGGAGGAGTCCAAGTTCCGTGTGTTCAACACCACCGAGCAGGACGAGCAGGGCAGCAAGGTCACACACTTCTTCCAGCAGGCCTCCTTCCTCCACAACGAGATGGAATGGCAGAAGAAGCTCCGCAGTAAGCAAAAACTATTCCAGGAACTAACACTCGCACCGATCTTTTCTTACTAAGACTGACTTTGCTGATAACTACTTATTGAGGCCAATATCTACTTAATATGACTGTGATATGTGGTTGTCCCAACTAGCTATCTTAAGATGAATACACTAACTGTCGCTCTGGATAAAAGTGTCTAAATTATTCAAATATAAGCTTGGCTCTTCTGATGCCGCTGTCCAAGTTCTACTGGCTTTAATCTCTCACTCTCTCACTCTCTCACTCACTCACTCACTCACTCACTCACTCACACTCACACTCACACTCACACACTCACTCACACGGATGCTGTGTCGTGATAAAATCAAATCAAATGTATTTATATAGCCCTTCGTACATCAGCTGATATCTCAAAGTGCTGTACAGAAACCCAGCCTAAAACCCCAAACAGCAAGCAATGCAGGTGTAGAAGGACTGAAGGGTGTTTGTGTTTCAGGTATGCCGGTGCTGTTTTGGTTCTCTCGCAGGATGAGCACCTGGGGCAGCATCTCCTTTAACCTGGCCGTCTTCATCAACCTCATCATCGCGTTTTTCTACCCCTACGACTCAGGCCAAGGTGAGGCTTGTGTGTGTCAGTGGAGGCTGTTGAGGAGAGGACGGCTCATAATAATGTCTGGAAGGGAATGATACCAAACATATGAAAACCATGTTTTATAACAATGGCTGGAATGGAGTGGTATGAGCTGCCCTCCCCTCAGCAGCCTCCACTGGTGTGGGTGTGTTCCCAGAATCCTCATCCTGTGTACTTATTGAAGACAAAGAAACTAAATGTTTCATGTTGTGATTGCTGTCCCCTAGGTGCGATAGACGACTCAATGCTGTCCATGCTGTTCTGGGGCTTCCTGGGTCTGTCTGTCATGGGAATGTTCTCCCAGGGTTACGGCCTCAGGCCCTTCACCGTGGCCCTTATACTGCGCTCCATCTACCACTTTGGCATCGGTCCCACTCTCATCCTACTGGGAACCCTCAATGTAAGTCTCACTTGAGTTAATTCCAACTGGGAGACTAAGTGAAACATTAGAGGTTAGGATTGGTCTCGTAGGCTTAGAGCCGGGTTCTGTTAAACTTATCGATAACTGAATATCAGTGACAACATGGTGATCCAATGACTGTTCATCTGTTCCTCTCCACAGCTGATAAATAAGATAGTGTTTGTGGTGAGCTTTGTGGGCAACAACGGGACATTTATCATGGGCTACCGTGCAATGGTGATGGACGTGGAGTTCCTTTATCACCTGGCCTACGTTCTGACCAGCACCCTGGGCCTCTGTGTCCACGAGCTGTTCTACAGCTTCCTGGTGGGTGACCCTTATGACTCACAACGTTATGTTAATAATATTACTGGCAATAAGTACCAATCACCTGGCATTACATCATTCAGCGTACACACACATCTACATACACACAAACACCCTAGGATTTGTTTTTGCTCTTTTTGTTGTGTGTGTGTGTGTAGCTGTTTGATCTGATCTACCGAGAGGAGACGCTGTTCAACGTGATAAAGAGTGTGACCCGGAATGGGCGCTCCATCCTGCTCACTGCCCTGCTGGCCATCATCCTGGTCTACCTGTTCTCCATCGTGGGCTTCCTCTGCCTCAAGAATGACTTCATCATGGAGGTGGACCCACTACCTCAGATAACCTCAGGTACTGGACCATGAGACTCAGACAGACCGTGCCGCAGACACCTGACTTACTGGACCATGAGACTCAGACAGACCGTGCCGCAGACACCTGACTTACTGGACCATGAGACTCAGACAGACCGTGCCGCAGACACCTGACTTACTGGACCATGAGACTCAGACAGACCGTGCCGCAGACACCTGACTTACTGGACCATGAGACGTGCCGCAGACACCTCAGACAGACCGTGCCGCAGACACCTGACTTACTGGACCATGAGACTCAGACAGACCGTGCCGCAGACACCTGACTTACTGGACCATGAGACTCAGACAGACCGTGCCGCAGACACCTGACTTACTGGACCATGAGACTCAGACAGACCGTGCCGCAGACACCTGACTTACTGGACCATGAGACTCAGACAGACCGTGCCGCAGACACCTGACTTACTGGACCATGAGACTCAGACAGACCGTGCCGCAGACACCTGACTTACTGGACCATGAGACTCAGACAGACCGTGCCGCAGACACCTGACTTACTGGACCATGAGACTCAGACAGACCGTGCCGCAGACACCTGACTTACTGGACCATCACCAACTCATTTGCCTTGTGGTTAGAGTGTCCGCCCTGATATTGGGAGTTCCACCCTCGGCCGAGTCATACCAAAGACTGCAAGAAATGGGACCCTGATGCACCTCTGCTTGGCACTCAGCATTAAGGAGATAGACTGGGGATAAGGCCCTGCAATAGACTAGCATTCAGTTCAGACCTGGTTTTGTTATTTAAATACATTGTATTTTAGTATTTTCAAATACACATCCCAAAACACGTACTTTTATTTGAGTATTTGAATGCTTATTTTTAAAACCAAAGTCAACCAAATTGTATTTGAAAGTACACTACACATACATACACCCCTTCCAATTAGTGGACTCATCTATTTCAGCCACAACCGTTGCTGGCAGGTGTATACAATCGAGAACACCGCCATGCAATCTCCATAGACAAACACTGGCATTATAATGGCCTTACTGAAGAGCTCAGTGACTTTCAATGTGGCACCGTCATAGGATGCCACCTTTCCAACAAGTCAGTTCGTCAAATTTCTGCCCTGCTAGAGATGCCCTGGTCAACTGTAAGTGCTGTTATTGTGAAGTGGAAAAGTCTAGGAGCAACAACGGCTCAGCCGCGAAGTGGTAGGCCACAGAAGCTCACATAACAGGATCGCAAAGTGCTGTATCATGTAAAAACATCTGTCCTCGGTTGTAACACTCATTACTGAGTTACAAACTGCCTCTGGAAGCAACGGCAGCACAATAACTGTTTGTCTGGAGCTTCATGAAATGGGTTTCCATGGCCGAGCAGCCGCACACAAGCTTAAGATTACCATGCGCAATGCCAAGCGTCGACTGGAGTGGTGTAAAGCTCGCCACCATTGGACTCTGTAACAGTGGAAATTTGTTCTCTGGAGTGTTGAATCACGCTTCACCACCTGGCAGTCCGATGGATGAGTCTGGGTTTGGTGGATGCCAGTAGAACACTGCCTGCCCGAATGCATAGTGCCAAAAGTAAAGTTTGGTGGAGGAGGAATAATGATCTGGGGCTGTAGGGGGATAGGCCCTTTCCTGTTTCAGCATGACAATGTCCCCGTGCACAAAGCGAGGTCCATAAAGAAATGGTTTGTCTAGATCGGTGCCGAAGAACTTGACTGGCCTGCACAGAGCCCTGACCTCAACCCCATCGAACACCTTTGGGATGAATTGAAACGCCCGACCTCTCTAACGCTCTTGTGGCTGAATGGAAGCAAGACACCACGTCAATGTTCCGACATCTATTGGAAAGCCTTCCCAGGAGAGTGGATGCTGTTATAGCAGCAAAGGGGGGACCAACTCCATGTTAATGCCCATGATTTCTGAATAAGATGTTCGATGAGCACATGTCCACATACTTTTGGACATTTACATTACATTTACATTTAAGTCATTTAGCAGACGCTCTTATCCAGAGCGACCAAATTGGTGCATACACCTTATGACAACCAGTGGAACAGCCACTTGCATCTAAATCTTGTTAGGGGGTGAGAAGGATTACTTACCCTTACTTACCCTATCCTAGGTATTCCTTGAAGAGGTGGGGTTTCAGGTGTCTCCGGAAGGTGGTGACTCCGCTGTCCTGGCGTCGTGAGGGAGTTTGTTCCACCATTGGGGGGCCAGAGCAGCGAACAGTTTTGACTGGGCTGAGCGGGAACTGTACTTCCTCAGTGGTAGGGAGGCGAGGAGGCCAGAGGTGGATGAACGCAGTGCCCTTGTTTGGGTTAGGGCCTGATCAGAGCCTGGAGATACTGAGGTTCCCCTCACAGCTCCGTGGCGAGCACCATGGTCTTGTAGCGGATGCGAGCTTCAACTGGAAGCCAGTGGAGAGAGCGGAGGAGCGGGGTGACGTGAGAGAACTTGGGAAGGTTGGACATGTAGTGTACTTCAAATACCTGGATTAAATACATGGGAGTGTATTTATGTCAGTGTATTTGAGTCGTTTTTTTGCAAGTACATTCCAATATTCAACTACTTCTTAATACTTGTTTTGAAATGTATTGAAAAGTAATTGGGGTGTACTTGTACATCAAGCTATCTCATGCTACAGAAAACGGATATAGGCTCATGCTCCTATGATACATTATGGCACGCCAAGGCTTGAGCAAGGCTAATTACCTTACTGGACCATCAGACAGGTAGCCTTTACTAGCAGTCAGCGTATGGACGGTACAATAACATATGATAAAAAGCAAACATGTATGGTCATTGGTCAGTGTATGGCAGGGTTCCTGGAGAGCTACCGTCCTGTAGGTTTTCACTCCAACCCTGTTCCTGGAGAGCTACCCTCCTGTAGGTTTTCACTCCAACCCTGTTCCTGGAGAGCTACCCTCCTGTAGGTTTTCACTCCAACCCTGTTCCTGGAGAGCTACCGTCCTGTAGGTTTTCACTCCAACCCTGTTCCTGGAGAGCTACCGTCCTGTAGGTTTTCACTCCAACCCTGTTCCTGGAGAGCTACCCTCCTGTAGGTTTTCACTCCAACCCTGTTCCTGGAGAGCTACCCTCCTGTAGGTTCACTCCAACCCTGTTCCTGGAGAGCTACCCTCCAGTAGGTTTTCACTCCAACCCTGTTCCTGGAGAGCTACCCTCCTGTAGGTTTTCACTCCAACCCTGTTCCTGGAGAGCTACCCTCCTGTAGGTTTTCACTCCAACCCTGTTCCTGGAGAGCTACCGTCCTGTAGGTTTTCACTCCAACCCTGTTCCTGGAGAGCTACCCTCCTGTAGGTTTACACTCCAACCCTGTTCCTGGAGAGCTACCCTCCTGTAGGTTTTCACTCCAACCCTCCTCTAGCGCACCTGATTCTAATAATTAGCTGGTTGATAAGCCGAATCAGTTTTTTTTTTACAAAAACTAAAAAAGTACTTTATGTTCAGTGTATGGTATACTGTAGGGTTGGGATTTAATTTGGGATCATCTTCTGCAGGGCGACATGGCAATGAGGAGGCATCCCAAGACTTCCTGAATACCTGCAGTAGAGATGGAGTCAGCTGCACTGCCAAGGCAGGACTCCCTGCTGAACCTGAGGGTTAGTCTCTATTTATTGTCTCTACTTAGTAAGTCATCTATTGCTCCTTTAATTGTTAAGTCACCCTCATCGTATGATGGGTTTGGATAGGAAATAAAAGTTAAATAATATAAAACACATTTTGGATGATTTGTAAAATGTGCTTTAAAAAGTCTGGTGTGAGTGGTACATGGCTAAACAATTTAACGGTTTAGCAGAGAACAATTCGGAGCGGGCCTGTGACACTCTGCTCATGTGCATTGTCACTGTGCTGAACCACGGCTTGAGGAACGGTGGCGGGGTGGGAGACGTGCTACGCAGGCCCTCCAAAAACGTACGAACGAAGACCCACCACACACATTAACCTACTTACAAGCCATCAGTATCACTTCATGTCAGAGTACAACATGTTCCACAAGCCAACATTTACATTCACATTTGAACAATTGACGTCATTGCGTACCTTGCAGGAGCCACTGTTCACAGCCCGCGTCATCTACGATCTCCTCTTCTACTTCATTGTCATCATCATCGTACTCAACTTGATCTTTGGTGTCATCATCGACACCTTCGCTGACTTGCGTAGTGAGAAACAGAAGAAAGAGGAGGTCCTCAAGACCACCTGCTTCATCTGTGGTGAGATTTTTTTTGTGAAAGGAACAAAAAAATAACCATGGTGTGATTATGATCTCATGTTATGCAATCTGAACATTCAACCTGAAACTCCCTGCAGGTCTGGAGAGGGACAAGTTCGACAATAAAACAGTGTCTTTTGAGGAGCACATAAAGTTCGAACACAACATCTGGAATTACCTGTATTTCATCGTGCTTGTTCGCGAGAAGAACAAGACGGACTACACTGGACCAGAGAGTTATGTGGCCCTCATGATAAAGGTACAGCAATAGCTGGTTGAGTTCTATTTTAATTGGTTAACACAAACACCTCTAGAATAACTCTCACCGAAACCAGTTTACAACATGGATACCTTTGTCTCTGGGGTCATCTGTTGCTAGGGAAGAGCAATGCCACTGATTCTACATGTCCTCCCCCCGTCTGTCTCAGAGTAAGAACCTGGACTGGTTCCCCCGCATGCAGGCCATGTCCCTGGTGGTGACGGATGGAGACGGTGACCAGAACGAGATGAGGAACCTGCAGGACAGACTGACGTCCACTATGAACGTGGTCAGCCAACTCACAGGACAGCTAACAGAGCTCAAAGAGCAGGTATAACACACAGGCCGAGATTCAAGCCGTATTGCGGAAGAGCCACTTTATAGTGCGATTGAAAATTAAATGTCCTCATGTTCGCGAAGCATTCATTTACGGTTTAAAACGCTGCATGTCGGCTCAATCGGAAATTACCTTTTTAAATGTCAAATCGAACGATGTCACGGCTCTTCAGCAGTACGGATAGAATCTAGCCCCTAGTCTCGTCAGAGACATTGAGGAGCTGGCCAGCTCCAGAACAATATACAATGCACTTATTCACATCTCTTATCAAGGGAAAGTAGCATACTATAATGACAAAATAAAAGATGCCTATGATGCTGATCTATTTTAAAGAAAGAAAATGGTAGAACTAGTACAATTTGGTTAACTGATGTCCTCATGATAAAGGCTAGTGTTTCCAGGAGGATGCCCCTGGCCTGGCTGGCTGACATACTGTTTCCTGTGTAGATGACGGATCAGAGGAAGAGGCGGCAGCGGATGGGCTTTGTGGATGTCCAGTCAGGAGGAGGAGCTGGTGCTGCTAGCATGTCCCCCAGTGTTGCTGGAGGAAATCATCCGATGTCCAACAAACCCTGATTGATGTCCTGTCTTACTGTGCCACCACGCTTTGCCAAAAGACTGAGTCCGCTAAAGCCTATCGATACTATCCAAGATCAGCCAACGGTCTGTGACAGAACCATCAATCACATGTTAAACATGTTTTTAGTTGTGACTGATGCTGACAGACTGAGTTACTGAGGTTGGGTTCTTTGTAATTCCCCTCCATTTGTTTGTCCTTAAGGCTTCAACGCTTCCAGTAATGTCTGGAGAAAGAACATGATCCATCTCTGTTCTTGGTCCATGTAAATCAGAGCAACTGATTAATGGCATTGCACTGTCGCAAACACACCTCAGATGACAACGTTGGAAAGTGATACTACGGCAAAGCAAGAAGCAACACGTCCATCCATTATATTAGAAATATAGTAACGATGTACAGATTACTACAGTAGGGCCATGACTAGCATCCAAATGTTTGTCTGAAGCACGCAGAGGTTTGGTATACATCTACTTGTCAATGTCTCCATTGTAATGGCTCCTCTTAGAGAAATGGAAACTTGAATGTTATCTTCTGAAAGCACATCAGTAAAATGTATTTGATTTTAAACTGTGTTTACATCTATACAAACATGCCAGTAATAGTATGAAATTTCTTCCAAATGGAAAGAGTAAAAGCCTTCACTACATTTTTAGGATAGATTTATTCAACAAAATATATTCCAATAATATTAAAAAGTGAATACATAGACAAAGGAAATAACTGAGGATGTCCTCTGAAAATAGGATTTGGTTAAGTATACAGAGTTAAGGCTAGAGTTCACAATATAAAAAGAAACAAGGCAGGCACTTTGAAATGCATTGTTGCAAGTGCTTAGTATTTTAATCTAGGCTAACGTCTTTACATTCCTTTGGAATTTTCACTCAAACAATTACAGTACGACAACTACAGCCTATTCTTTCAGAGTAGGAAGGTACCTTTTTTTTGTGCACTTAAATCGCATGGTTACTGTGCTCTGTAATACAGGACCTATTTCAGTTAATGTGGCAAAAATACACCGTTCCATCATACCTTGTCTAAAACATTCTCACACACTTCCAGCTGTGAATTGGCTCCCTCCCTGTGCCCTCTCACTCCCCCTTATGGCATATGAAGGGGACCAAATCTGAGAATTGGAACTCAACGGAGACTAACATGAGTTTCGCTCATGTAAGTCTATACTGACTCAAATCTAAAGGTACAGAGGCTGCATACTCAAAGCATATCAATAAAACACATTCTCTGAATAATCTGGGCTATTAACAATTCCCTAAGGTTGGTTAAAGTTCCTTGACAGATTTAGGAGTGCTTTGTCGAGAGCTCAGACATCTATTGTTTCCCCTCAATTCTTTACTGTGTAAACAAGCAAATAACACCCACGTGTAACAGGTAGAAAATTAGTCAGTGGAAAATGTGCCTTTGAAAATCCCTGTTCCCTTATCAAAATGAACTGTGATCCTTTTTATCTTAAAACTTATTCATCCACTCACATCAAGATTCTGAATGGCATAATTAAAAGAAAAAAGGTTTTAAAAGCAGCAGTACTTGAAATATTGACCTGGAAAAACAATGTTTAATTAAAAGATTAGTATTTGCTACAAAGCAGCTGTATCATAAATATAATGATTGAAATAACTTTAGTGTTTTCAATTTACAAGGTAAAGCTAAGTGAATACTTAGAACTTTAGAGACATTCTATACAATGTGATTGTTTTCTGCTTATTGTGTATGACTTGGTCAGTTGAGTGTATATATTAGAATGGCTAACAGTCCAGACTGCTGTAGAAAATACATGTCAAAAGAGACCAAATACCTCACTGCAAGGCTACATGAAGTGCATTCCTCATAACTAACTGGAGGACCATTATCTTAGGGTTAAGTGGTGTCGTCCCGTTTGACCTTGGCCTTAGTGTTTCCCTCGCTCTCCACCAGGCTTTCCTTCATCAGGTACTCCTTCAGGCTGGGCTGGTTCCCTACATCAGCCCCAGAGTCCTGGATCTCCTGTAGCAGCACCTCCCATCGCCGCTTATCCTTGGAGATCTTCCACGACAATCTGACGTTGGTCTGGAGGAGAGGGATGAGCAGTGGGTGAAAGAGGTGCTGCTGCAGGGCCTCCTGTGAGGGGGCCAGGTCCCTCAGGGCTTGGTCACAGTACTCCTGGGCCTCCCCCAGCTGCTCCAGCTCCTGGAAGCAGGTCACCAGGGCCAACAGGGTGAAGAGCCAGTGGGTGCGCTGCTGGTGGTGAGGCTGCTGTATCCCCTGCTGCTCACAGCCTAGCTTCTCCTGGAGCCTCAGGCCGTTGAGCAGAGGGCCTAGGCCCTCCTGGTAACGGCCCACACGCATCAGCATCTGGCCAGCCTGCAGGTCACCCAGGTAGAAAAACTCCAGAAAGGTGGGCGAGCGCCGCAGCTCAGCCAGCGAGTGCATGTGGGCCAGGTACTGCTCAAACGCCCGGCTCCGCTTGGCGATGGTCTCTGCCACAAAGTTCTTGCGCAGCCTCTTGCGGGGGAAACAGACACGCTCCATGTGGTCCCCGTGACGACGGCGAAGGCGGCTGTGCAGACGCTCGAAGTCGGTGTATCGCCGGGTGATGACGGCCGGGGTTTTGTCAAACATCCCAGACTGGATTACATGGATGGTGTAGAGCTGAGGAGAGGGAGAGATGTCACACACAGGCTTAGCCAGGGAATAGACTTTCATCTCTGCTGTTTCACACTTACCACATACTTGGAGGAGCTCTCTGGCACCACACTGGCATCAGTCACTTCAAACACCAGCTTCTCAGGCACACTGCAGCTCTGTAAGCTCCTCCAGCGCTCCTGCAGCTGACATGTGAGCAGGGATGAGCCTCCAGGAGACAGGCCCACTGGGCTGGTGTCTGAGGAACAATGAGAGACATCAGCTCAGACTGCCCTAAAACCACTCATCTAAACTGAGAACGATCAGACTGAAAAACCTTCAAGGAAATTTGCAGTTTCAAGAAAACAGGATACCGTGGAATGAATGCTATTGTTATTCTGGTCAGACTGTTTCAATTGACTGTGCCTAATAGTACATCATTGTCCATACATAATCACAGTTGTGGATGCTCAGCAGCAACCTCAAATATTCTACTGCTTTCATTCCTGCACCTCAGAATATTAGCTGAAAAAGGATTGCAAAGTTCCTGCAACTATATATAAAACAGTACCGGCACTGAAATGAGTAACGTCACCCATTTTAGTTGCTGCAAAGATCTACATTACCTGTGCTGCTGAATCCATCCTCTACGGACTCTCCAAGGAAGTCTGAATCACTGTCTGGTCCCGAGGCCCCACCTGGGTCTTCTGATTCCATGGCTCTCTCCCCATCGAAGCAGAGTGTTCCCCCAAGCCTCTCTGAGAGACACTCTGTGTCATCCTCTAACTCAGAACTCTCTGGGAAGCTGTCCTCTGGTACATCAGTTGACTCCCTAGCAACTACTTCTCCTTCTTTGAACAGTGTCCGTCGGAGTCTGTCCAATAGCTTAGTAGCCATCCCATCAGACCACTAGGAAATAGTTTTGACATTACATTTGATTTCAGATAGTAAGTTTTATTGTACAACCTACAAGAAATCCATGTAGGTGTAAGTCATCTTATAATAGTAAATATCAAAATCATTATTTCGTATGGTAACAGCTCAGGTCAACTAGGTGACTAACGTTACACCCCCAGCTAGAACGTTTGACTGGAAACATTGTAGTTAACTAGTTAGCGGTTCTTTGAATATTGCGTTTGTCTGATAGTTTAAAACACTAAAAACGTACATGTATGCAACCAAGACAAGAGCGCCAACGTGCACAATGTATTGTCAACGACTTTAACTCGAAGGGAAAGAACACCTGCCTAGTTACAGTAGCAGACAAGCTAGCTAGTTACAAATGCAAAATAGATTGGCCAGCTCGCAAGACTACCTAAACAGGATTACCAAACTTCATCTAACTAGGTAGCTAAGCGAAGTTAACAAATACTACAAATAGATAGCGTTAGCTAGCAGGTCAAATCAGCTTATTTAACTCATTAACTTGTTAACGTAGCTATAGCAACGAGGCAGCATGCTACTGTAGCTAGGAAAAACTATTTTAGTTAGCTAATTACTTAGTTACTTGAATTTATTTAGCTAGCTAAAAAAAAAAAAAAATAGCTAAGTTAATGGAGTTGTAACTCTTACTCACTGTTATGATGGATCCGTAAAGCACCCAGCCTTATTTCATCAGCATTGTGCCGCTTCGGTCTCTCTCCCAAACTTATTTAGGACAGTCTGTCCGACCTCTGGATGCGGCCCTGAATGTCTTCTTCTTCGGAATTGTGTTGGCGGATCGCATCCAATTGAAGGTAGATTCACCGCCACCTACTGTACCTACATTTATTTGATTTGTGATATGGTACTACAAAATTGGGGGAAAAAGTGTGGGAAAATACAGCATTTTAAAAAATGTATTGTAATAACATTGTGTAGCTTCCCGCAAGACATTGTGTACAGTGTGCACTCACTGAAAATGTTTTTTTTATTTTTTTATTTTTTACATATTCTTCACAAAACCATTTTTGGAAATGTGTCCCACAGACCTGAACACCACACAAGGGTTAAGTATCAAAAGGAAAAGTATAAACCATTTCAAATTTCTTATATTAAGCAAACCAGACGACGCCATTTAAAAATACAAATGTATTGACGGATTGACACTCCAACACTCAGACATAATTTACAAACATAGCATTTGTGTTTAGTGAGTCCGCCTGATCAGAGGTAGTAGGGATGACCAGGGATGTTCTCTTGATAAGTGTGTAAATTTGACAATTTTCCTGTCAAAATGTAAGAAGTACTTGTGTGTAAGGGAAAATGTATGGAATAAAAAGTACATTATTTTCTTTAGGAATGTAGTGAAGTAAAAGTAAAGTACAGATACCCCAAAAAACGACTTAAGTAGTACTTTCAAGTATTTTTTACTTAAGTACTGCTCCAGACCAATGGTCTGAGAGGACAGAACACTGCCACTCAACACCCCCTGAATCTGTTCTGCAGTAAAACCTCGCAATCCCAAGTGTTTCTCTGTTGCTGTCACCACAACCTCTATTTTCTGTGACTTTTGATCCATTCCTGCAGTACAATTGACAACCATAGCTATGAATGCCAAGAAACCACTCTCTTCACTGCTCGACACTTTCTGTACTACTCTGACCATAGCAACCTCAACCTGACTTTCTCTCAACGGACACCTCTAATCTTCAGCCCCATGGGCACCTCCACAACTTTATTCACTGAAACTGAAATCTCTGCTCAGAGGGCCAAATAAAATCAATCAATCAGGGTGGATCCAGAGATGTTCTATTTGATGATCTATCAGAGGTCTTCATCCCCTGCTCAGACGTTGCATGCATCAACCAATGGTGGCGTGCCGCATCATCAACGGATTGCCAGAACATATGACATGCATGGTTAGGTGATGCATAAAATAACGTTCCAGGTGTTGTAAGATCAGGAATGTTTCATTTAATGTCACATGCACAAGTACAGTGAAATGCCTTTCTTGCAAACTCAAAATGCAACAATTCAATAAGCACTGGGAAAAAACACGAGGAATAAGAAATATACAAAGTAAGTAAGCATACTATATACAGGAAATATTTTTTTAAAGTAATTTCCAATACCATATTTACATATGGTAAGGGGACTAAGCAACAGCATACAAGATTAGAGAGTAGCAGAGTAGCAGCAGCTACCAGAGTAGCAGCAGCTTGTATGTGAGTGGGTGTGTAGAGTCATTATAAATGTTTTTGCATATTATGTGTGAGTGAGCAGATGATGGAGTGGGTGTTTGGGTGTGTGTTGGAGTGACAGTGACAGTGTGCATAGAAACAAATATTGAAATAAAAGGTAAATAAAGATACAAGGTTAGCTATTTATTATATTGCTTGGGAATAGATGCTGTTCAGGAGCTTGTTGTTGTCAGACTTGATGCACCAGTGCCTCTTGCTGTGCGGCAGCAGAGAAAATAGTGTATGGCTTGGGTGGTTGGGGTCTGACCATTTTTCACACCGCCTGATATAGAGGTCCTGGATGGGGGGGGCTCAGCCCCAGTGGTGTACTGGGTTGTCCGTACAACCCTCTGTGTGATCGAGGGCGGTGCTATTGCCATACCAAGCAGTGATGCAGCCAGTCAATATGCTCTCAGTGGTACAGTTGTAGAACCTTTTCAGGATTTGAGGGCCCATGCCAAGCTTTCCTCCTGTGTCAGCATTGCCTGGGCAGAGGAACGTGCAGAGAGACAGACGCATCAGCTGTACCATAATCACACTTGCAAACATAACATTGCAGACAGTTGAATGTTTGGGTGAGATGCTTGATAAATATTGATTCATTAACTGCTTGAAATACGTTTAATCTATAGATGTGTGCCTTCTACAAAGCACTGATAAGACTTTTACATTTTCAGATTGCTTTCCACTGAGGAGAAAAATTATAATGTTCTCAATAGAACAATTGAATAGTTTGGGAGATTTACTAGACAGTCTGGTGGATTGGTGTCATAGCCACTTCTCAAATATGTTTTATTGGTGTTTATTGTAATTTAGGCTAAAAGTCCCAAATTAATTGATCACCCACATGAAAATATGTGTTTATGTAAGAAGTATTATTTGAGACTTTGTAAAGCTGGCACGTAAGAATTACATGATTATATTTTTTATTTAAAGATATTTGAGAAGTGACCATGGCTGACTCAGATCTGTGAAGTTTGCTCACTCTTTCCCCTCTGTGGAATTCGCCTTCCTCGCTCTTCTCTAACATATAGGGTCACAAATTCCAAACAGTCCCTTTACAAGTCAGAATGTTGAATAAACGTAATTTGAATTTGATCTGTTGTCCACTGATTTCATCCTTTATGTGGGTAGGAAAATAGAGACTCAATATACATATACTTACATATATATATATATATATAAAAGATATATATTAAAAAAATACGCATTTTACTCCTACTGGGCACTAGGTATACTGGTAGATTCCAGTTTTACAAGACCAAAAAAAGGAAGCGGATCGGGACATCACCTGACAGGAAGATGTGTTAAAGGCGTGGTGAAAACTGATACCTGACCTACACCCAGCGGTAGCCAGACGGGACTTTTGTCAAGGTGTTTAAAGATTAGTTTAATTCAACACCGTGTACCTGGAACTCACCAAGTTCTCTTCAAACAAGGTAGACTAATGATATTCACTCTTTCTGTTCAAATATTGTATCTTCACCTTGCTCCCCAAAAGCTTCTAAATGTAATTATGCTTCAATGCTTTTGTTGTTGCGTACAAACTATCATGGAGGAAACTGCTTTAATAAAAATATATAATAATTAACTACGCAAGTCGGGTAAGAAAAAATGCTTACTTACAATGACGGCCTACCGGGGAACAGTGGGTTACCTGCCTTGTTCAGGGGCAGAACTACAGATTTGTACTTTGTCAGCTCGGGGATTCGATCCAGCAACCTTTCGGTTACAGGCCCAACGCGTTGTATCTAATCACTTTTCCGCTGGTGTGAATGTTTTCTAGACAAATGTTGAATTCTCAGACTTATATCTAACTAACCACACTAACCTAAATACATTTAGATGATTTGTTACATTTTGGGTGTTTAATTTTTGTACACACTTGGTGTTCCCGGTCGACCGGTCATTAGAAATGAATGTGTGCGACTACAATTAGTGTATAAAATTGAGTTCAGGCACATTCATCAGATGGACACACTTCCTCTCCCAGAGGCATGTGTGTTTGAGCACGCGCACACACCTTACTCCCCTTCTTGGCTTCCATGGAAACCACATCTGTTGTCATTCTCACAATCTAACATTGTTTCAATAATATATAGAATTTTTCTCGCAGCTCTGGTATATAAAGCTTTTTTGAGGCCTTGCTCACAATTCATTCTGTGGCACCACAATGACCAAACGATGTACTGTATGTTTGCGAGGCTCTTGATCATGACGCTGGTGAGGAGAGTCCTTGATAAACTTTGACACAAAGTAGTCTGTGATAATTAGCACTCTCATCTGAGTATTTGTCTATAGTAAAAATAATACATTATGCTTTATTTAAACTAAAAAATGTGTTTGAGTTCAGGTCAGTGAGGCCTATAGGCCATAAATAGCAAATGGAAGTTAAAAACTTGTAATGTTCACAAGAACTTAAGTTGATTTAAAAAGCTCTCACACAGCATTAGGTGATTAATATGTATTATTATGGATTTATAAATCAGCTTATTTTGGGGTGGTCATTTTGGACCGGGACCACCGAATTAGTTAAAATGAAATGAACACAACAGGTGGGTTAAGAGTCTACAGTAGTTTATAGGCCTCTCATATTGAAATACATTTCATGTTAAATCTATTTTCATACTTGTATGCTACTGTCTAATTTCTCAAAATATTACATGTGTAGCCTAACTTGTGCAATGATGTGCCAAATATGTGTGTAACGGATGTGAAACGGCTAGCTTAGTTAGCGGTGTGCGCTAAATAGCGTTTCAATCGGTTACGTCACTTGCTCTGAGACCTTGAAGTACTAGTTCCCCTTGCTCTGCAAGGGCCGCGGCTCTTGTGGAGCGATGGGTAACGATGCTTCGAGGGTGAATGTTGTCGTTGTGTGCAGAAGGTCCCTGGTTCGTGCCCGGGTATGGGCGAGGGGACTGTTTAAAATTATACTGTTACAGGCAATATCTTTCTAGGAGCAGTGGGGTAGATTCATGGAGGCCAAGGGGAAGCCAGACCCCTCCCCCAATATATTTTTATGTATATTTCATGTGTTTCATAATTTTCCTTCAATTTGCAATATGCTGACTGTATCTCACAGGAGTAAAACATCCCAGTGAGAGAAACCGTGCCCCTGTCTCTCTGTGTAGGCCATATCTGATGATGTCCGGTCCAAAAAGAGTATGGCATTGTTGCCACATTTTCCACATTTTGTTACGTTACAGCCTTATTAAATTGTTCCCCCCCCCACCATCAATCCCCATAATGACTAAGCAAAAACAGGTTTAGAAAATATAAAATTTAACAAAAATAAACTGATGTAAAAGTATTCAGACCCTTTTACTCAGTAGTTTGTTGAAACACCTTTGGCAGCGATTACAGCATGTTCTTGGGTATGACGCTACAAGCTTGGTACACCTGTATTTGGAGTTTCTCTCGTTCTTTTCTCCAGATCCTCTCAAGCTCTGTCAGGTTGGATGTGGGGTGCCGCTACACAACTATTTTCAGGTCTCCAGAGGTGTTCGATTGGGTTCAAGTCCGGGCTCTGACTGGGCCACTCAAGGACTTTCAGAGACTTGTCCCGAAGCCATTCCTGTGTTGTCTTAGCTGTGTGCTTAGGGTTGTTGTCCTGTTGGAAAGTGAACCTTGGCCCCAGTCTGAGGTTCTGAGCATGTTTTCATCAAGGATCTCTCTGTACTTCATCTTTCCATCGATCCTGACTAGTCTCCTTGTCCCTTCCGCTGAAAAATATCTCCACAGCATGATGCTGCCATCACCATGCTCCACAGTAGGGATGGTGCCAGGTTTCCTCCAGACGTGATGCCAAGAATCTTGTTTCTTATGGTCTGAGTCTTTAGGTGCCCTTTGACAAACTCCAAGCAGGCTGTAATGTGCCTTTTACTAAGGAGGGGCTACCGTCTGGCCACTCTCCTATAAAGGCTTGATTGGAGTGCTGCGGAGATGGTTGTCATTCTGGAAGGTTCTCCCATCTCCACAGAGGAGCTCTGTCAGTGATCATCGGGTTCTTTGTAACGGCCCTGACCAAGGCCCTTCTCCCCCGATTTGCTCAGTTTGTCTGGGCGGCCAGCTCTAGGAAGAGTCTTGGTAGTTCCAAACTTCTTCCATTTAAGAATGGAGGCCACTGTGTTTTTGGGGACCTTCAATGCTGCAGACATGTTTTGGTACCCTTCCTCAGATCTGTGCCTATACATAATTGTCTCGGAGCTCTGTGGATAATTCCTTCGACCTCCATGGCTTGGTTTTTGCTCTGACATGGACTGTCAACTGTGGGACCTTATATAGACAGGCGTGTGCCTTTCCAAATCATGTCCAATCAATTGAATTGACCACAGGTTGGAATCCAATCAAGTTGTAGAAACATCTCAAGGATGATCAATGGAAACAGGATGCACCAGAGCTCAATTGAGTCTCATAGCAAAGGGTCTGAAATACTTATGTAAGTTGTGTAATTTTTAATACATTTGCAAAAATATCTAAACCAGTTTTTGCTTTGTCATTATGGGATATTTTGTGTAGATTGAAGAAAATAAATGAATTTTCGAATAAGGCTGTAACAATGTGGAAAAGGGGAAGGGGTCTGAATACTTTCCGACTGCACTGTGTATATGTATCGTTCAGTGTAGTAACAACAACCCTGCATGACCAGTAATCTCACATGTCTTTTCCTTTCACAGCAAGCAGCTCAGTCATGACTTGCCACTCTCCTCTCCTCCTCATTCTCCTTGGTATTTTTGGGCTATGTTCAAGCTTCAAGATCTGTGCCTTCAATGTCCAGAACTTCGACGATGCCAAATCAGCCAACTTCAGGGTGATGCACACTCTGACCAGGGTGAGACTCTGCCTCGTCTTAACACAATCATACAGTTGCTATTCATGACGACTGGTCCAGGAAGGAACTAAACTCAAACATTTTAACTATTGTTCCATACTGTTGGGTAAATCAGTCTCAATTACTTTATTATAATAATCCAGGTATCTTTCTGTGATTGTTAGACATTCTTGTTCTAATCTGGTTGGTTGATTGTCCACAGATTGTGTCTCGCTGTGACATCTGTCTCCTTCAGGAGGTTAAAGACGCACAGGGCAAAGCCACTAAAGCTTTGGTGGAAGCAGTCAACAGGTACAGTTGCATCTAGATACTGTTACCATAGAAAGAGAATCCATTGAACTCTATTTATGACTGCAACAAGTACTCTACCTCAGACGTATTCCAATCTGACCCTACGAGGTCCGGAGCCTAATGGGTTTTCTGTTCTTCCTGATGACTAATTGCACCCACCTGGTGTCCCAGGTCTAAAACAGTCCCTGATGGGGGGGGGGGGAGCAGTAGAACTGGCTTAGAGGTCTGGATTTCAATTTGAGGGAACTTCCTCATGCACCGTTCAGTGATGCATATATATATATTGTTTTCTATTCCTTGATTGTTTCCTATAAGTGTATTGCGTCTTTTGTTAAATGCACTTTAAATAAATTGTGATTTTGATTATAAAGAAAATAATTTTTCACTTAATTTATGGACCAACCCTCTTTTTGTTAATTTCTTCTTAGATATGATGCCTATCACTATAAATATGTTGCCAGTGGCGTTCTGGGGCGAACACCTCAGGACCAGGAGCAATACGTCTATCTGTACAGGTAAGTGAAGCGTTCGTTTACATTTATTACAGCTCTTCATTTATAAATGCTACTCTCGTGACGTAGACTTGCATTCATTTGAGATCCTGAATATGCCGCCTCCCCTGTCCTAACCTAATGAATCTCGGCCCGACATGCTGGTTAAACGTTGTCGTCCTGCTTGACTTTAAGCCTAAACGAATGTCGCTATAAGTAACCGCCTCTCCACAGGAATGAAACCGTAGAGTTGACAGCTCAGTACCAGTACGTTGACAGAAAGGAGGGGAACGCGGCTGTTTTCTCCAGAGACCCTTTTGTTGTTAGATTTCAAGCCAAGGAAACAGGTTAGTTAAGTTCATGAGGATTTGAAATTCATTGTGTTCTGTTTGGATAACTTCCAATGATCTTCCTCTGAACAGTGATTGGAGACTTTTCTCTGATCCCTCTGCACACTATGGCCTCTGACGCAATCAAGGAGATTGACAAGCTCTACGATGTTTTTGAGGAAATCAAAATGAAGTGGAATACTGAGGTGAGGCATGACAACGACCCGTTGGTGTTTCCTGTTTGGTTCTTATTTTTCATAGTGTGTGTCGGTAAGACGAATGCAGTTACTGTTATCTGTCATGCTACATGATTCTTGAGTCGAACTTTTGGAACATACTTCTCTCACCAATGTAATGCCACTCTGTACCATAGAACGTGATGTTCCTTGGAGCCTTCAATGCTGGTTGTGGGCACATGACCCGGCAGGACAAGGCGAACATCCGACTTTTCTCAATACCTGGATTTTTCTGGTTGATCAGGGACCAGGTGGACACCACTGTTGGGGATACTACCAGCTGTGCCTATGACAGGTGGGTGGAAATTGTAAAAATTTCAGTTACACCGAAATGATATTCTTTGAAATGAAGGCATTTTGATTATAAACGATCTGTATTGATGGGATCCAATAATATATTACTCTTCAACTCTATTGGACACTTTGTTTTTTTTCTTAGAATTGTGGTACACGGAGAGCGTTTCCTGAAGACCATCAAACCGTATTCAGCCCAGGTCTTCAACATTGCCAATGAGTATAAACTCTCAAAGGAAAGGGTAATACTTCCTTTTCCTGTTTACAAACAACATTTTAATTTAGCCTTTCAAACTCCTATCCGTCTTCAAAAAAGCCCCAGGAGAAGATGTGACATCCCAGACATGCTAAAGTCACCTGTTTTATGTCTGTTTCCTGTGTCATAGATGTCATGACACAGAATAAACTGATCTCCAAATTTCAGGTTCTGGAAGTGAGTGACCACTTCCCTATTGAGGTGGAGCTGAAGACTAAATCGTCAGGGCAGCTTCAAGCTCCGGTTCAGCCTCTCCTGCTAATTGCTCTCTCTGTCATCACCTCCGCCCTGCACATCTTACCTTCAACCAGTATGGTGTGAGGAGGACTGATGGTCTTCTCCAGAGTATGGATCATAGAAATGTAGAATTCATTCTAATTCAATAGTATGGACATCTATACAACTTCAATGAGCAGCTGGTTCACTCATGCAAGGGTTTGTCAAACCTGTCCACGGGTACCCCTAGATGCTTCACTATTTTGCTGTAGCCCTGAACTTGCTCACCTGATTAATGTAATCAAGATGTTGATGATTAGTTGCTACGTTTTAAACGTGCTAGCATGGATCTACTGGGGGTTCCTGAGGAGAGCTTTGAGAACCACTCCTCTAATAAACAGTGATTCAGTCTTTGACTGGTCCCCATGAGATTGCAGACATTTTAGAGACGGCATCATTTATCACTACGCAAATTGACGGCATAATGTCCCTCATCTCATTTCATCTCTATGGATACGCTCTGGTGTTGGATTGCTGATCCCAATTTTGCTCTGTTCTGACATGTGGTTTCAGGTATTTGACAGAAAATATCTTGAATGGAAGGCTACAGATTCCCAGAGCCACCACTTCTGCATTTAGTAACATCTATTTTGTAAATTAATGGTTGTAATATTTCAAATTCAATTAGGTTTTTAATGTGATGTGGTTTTTACATTGTCACTGTAAATGTTCAATGCATGTATTGTACACAGTATTTGAATAAAACGAAATTGATTTTAACTAAGTAGGCCACATTTTGTTGTTTGAGGACCTGTCTACTCAAACCATCCAGACCACTGGGCGGCAGTAAGTACGGGTTTGAAACAATAGTGTCAAGTGAACTAACAAGGAAGAGGCTTGTCAATTGCCAGAGTTAGGAAACGTGGCCTTAGCAAAGGAGAGTCCAACATTAATAGAAACAAGCTGTTTTGATAGGCGGCAAATAGCCTACAAGACTCTGTTGGGTTGGTGGACAACTTGCAAACATGGCCGATGTTAATCAAGGATCGGTCTTACCTAGAGAAACTTCACCTCCAGCTCTGGACGGACTGAATGCAACCGACTCCAATGGTACCGACGCTGTCAACGCGACAGTGGCCAAGTTTGTGGCGACACCGGAGGGAACAGCACTGGCATATGGCAGCCTTGTGTTCATGGCTCTGTTGCCCATCTTCTTCGGTGCGCTGCGGTCCGTTAGCTGCGGCAAAAGCAAGGTAATGTTAACATGAATGAATGCCATTTTACAAGTCAGTGCCTAGGTAGATTACTCAGCTAGCTAGGTTCCCACTGTTAGCGAACTGTTGGGCCATAAAAGGAGGCAATGATCCTCATTCACCCGTCAGTCTGTCCAGTTGTCCCACCCAGGTACACGTATCGAGAAACACTAGCCAGCTGTCACATTCCACATTCAGGGTTTGTATCCAGACCAGTATGATGTAGCGAGACAGCCAGTTAAATAATCATGTTTAGGGAACTGGCTGGCCTTGACTGGGGCGATCAATGCACCATATGTTCATCTTATTTGCCTGGTAGTTTACTCGCATAACTAGATTGGTTTATTGTTGATTGTAACCAATACATTTTTTTATCGTGACATTGACTAGTTGGCAAGATGTTTTTCAAATCATTTCAACCAGGAAGGAGGGTGTTTCTAACAAGTCTTGTACACATCTCAATCACCTGCTACAAGGTTCAGGGAATTTTGTTCTGGCGTGTGCATAATCTGGATAGGTTTTAGGTAACATGAACTCTTAAACATTGTTTCAAAGTTAAATTCTAGCTTTTTTCTTTAAGGCCCCTGGGCTCAATGTATAGTAGGAATATGCTAATCATAGTTTGTCTGAACTACACGTGTCCTTACTGCCATCACTTCTGGTCTTTCAGTCGGTGGGTGGAGGGAAACCGATGATGCACGACCTGGTTGTCTGATGACATGACTGATTAGAGAGGACAGGCTTTTTGAGTGGCGTGAAACTAAACTAGCTACTTTTCTGGTGGAGTGGTTAACTAACTTGCACTCTGCTAAAGAGCGTTTCATTCATGTTGACTTGTGGTTGGTTGCTGCCTCATCCAGAATCTCGCCTGACCCTTACTATAGATTAATTACTATACTCTTGCAATATACTCCGCTAATGACTTTCTGTGCACTTATTTCGTCCTTAGGTTACTGGAGAAAATGGTTGTGATTATGAGTACAGAGTGAGTATTAGAACTGATGATCAGAACAGTCAGATTTGTATTATTCTGACACATTGTGGCAATCTGGAAGATGCTTCATGACTGTGTCTATGCGTGTATGTTTCCCATCTGTGTGTGAAATCATTCTGGTTATTAGGCACAGAGTGTCAAGGTGTGGGCCTCATTGTCCTGCTTTGCCCATAATCAATGAGGATGTGGGTCTGTTTGGTGTACAGGTAAAGGCCCCTGGACCAGAATCCCACGGAACGCGGTGGGTGTACGCTGATAAGGTTCAATGACTGTGCTATAGAAGAAACTGGCACAGATGGTGATAAGTCAAAGGCCTCTAGTATTTTACTGGAGATGAGGTCTTTAGAGTTGGATGGAATAAATAGCTCGCCCGTTGCTGTCCTGTCTTGTTCCTTGCTGCTCATCGCACCACATTGACCCATTTTAATTATATTCCCTGTGCAGATTTGCTAATTTCATTCAGTTAGGCCTCTCTAGTGGGACACGAACATGTAACCTGCTTGAGTTTGGCAGTCACTTAACTACTACTTTTGTGATGAATTAGTATGTGATGTGATGAAACAAAGATTGTTTTTAGAGACAGTCTATTCTAGTGCTTTCTCTTTTGAAGTGGAACTTTAACAGTCATTTTTTTTCCTGGATCAAAATGGGGCTCATAGGTGGTAGGCCCTCCTGTTGGCCGTCGCAGTGACATGTAGCTAATTAACAGCTATTCTACACATTGGACAAAGGCAACCCCCCAAAAAAAAAAAAACATGTGTTGATTATTTTGTGTTTTTGAAGGAACTAAGGAAGTGTGCTGCTTATGCTTGTCCACTCGCATCAACCCTGGTTTCTCTCTCCCCAGAACTCCTCAGACATGCCAGAGACCATCACAGGCAGAGATGCTGCACGGTTCCCCATCATTGCCAGCTGCACCCTTTTCGGCCTCTATCTCTTCTTCAAAGTGAGCATCATCACCCCCCTCCCCCCCTCGTTCCTGCATCACTTGTTTTTGTCCTGAATCATTTCCTGCAGTATTACAATGTAACAATCTACTGCTATTCCCTCCAACAATCTACTGTGTTCCCTTTGACTGTGTTCCCTTTGACTGTGTTCCCTTTGACTGTGTTCCCTTTGACTGTGTTCCCTTTGACTGTGTTCCCTTTGACTGTGTTCCCTTTGACTGTGTTCCCTTTGACTGTGTTCCCTTTGACTGTGTTCCCTTTGACTGTGTTCCCTTTGACTGTGTTCCCTTTGACTGTGTTCCCTTTGACTGTGTTCCCTTTGACTGTGGTCCCTTTGACTGTGGTCCCTTTGACTGTGGTCCCTTTGACTGTGGTCCCTTTGACTGTGGTCCCTTTTACTGTGGTCCCTTTGACTGTGGTCCCTTTGACTGTGGTCCCTTTGACTGTGGTCCCTTTGACTGTGGTCCCTTTGACTGTGGTCCCTTTGACTGTGGTCCCTTTTACTGTGGTCCCTTTGACTGTGGTCCCTTTGACTGTGGTCCCTTTGACTGTGGTCCCTTTGACTGTGGTCCCTTTGACTGTGGTCCCTTTGACTGTGGTCCCTTTGACTGTGGTCCCTTTTACTGTGGTCCCTTTTACTGTGGTCCCTTTTACTGTGGTCCCTTTGACTGTGGTCCCTTTTACTGTGGTCCCTTTTACTGTGGTCCCTTTTACTGTGGTCCCTTTTACTGTGGTCCCTTTTACTGTGGTCCCTTTTACTGTATTTCCTTTGACTGTGGTCCCTTTTACTGTGGTCCCTTTTACTGTGGTCCTTTTACTGTGGTCCCTTTTACTGTGGTCCCTTTGACTGTGGTCCCTTTGACTGTGGTCCCTTTTACTGTGTTCCCTTTACTGTGTTCCCTTTGACTGTATTTCCTTTGACTGTATTTCCTTTGACTGTATTTCCTTTTACTGCGGTCCCTTTTACTGCGGTCCTTTTACTGCGGTCCCTTTTACTGCGGTCCCTTTTACTGCGGTCCCTTTACTGCGGTCCCTTTTACTGCGGTCCCTTTACTGCGGTCCCTTTTACTGCGGTCCCTTTTACTGCGGTCCCTTTGACTGCGGTCCCTTTGACTGCGGTCCCTTTGACTGCGGTCCCTTTGACTGCGGTCCCTTTGACTGCGGTCCCTTTGACTGCGGTCCCTTTGACTGTGGTCCCTTTGACTGTGGTCCCTTTGACTGTGGTCCCTTTGACTGTGGTCCCTTTGACTGTGGTCCCTTTGACTGTGGTCCCTTTGACTGTATTTCCTTTGACTGTGGTCCCTTTTACTGTATTTCCTTTAACTGTATTTCCTTTTACTGTGGTCCCTTTTACTGTGGTCCCTTTTACTGTGGTCCCTTTGACTGTGGTCCTTTGACTGTGGTCCCTTTGACTGTGGTCCCTTTTACTGTATTTCCTTTGACTGTGTTCCCTTTTACTGTGTTCCCTTTTACTGTGTTCCCTTTTACTGTGTTCCCTTTTACTGTGGTCCCTTTCACTGTGGTCCCTTTCACTGTATTTCCTTTGACTGTATTTCCTTTTACTGTGGTCCCTTTTACTGTGTTCCCTTTTACTGTGTTCCCTTTCACTGTGGTCCCTTTTACTGTATTTCCTTTGACTGTGGTCCCTTTTACTGTATTTCCTTTGACTGTATTTCCTTTGACTGTATTTCCTTTTACTGTGGTCCCTTTTACTGTGTTCCCTTTTACTGTGTTCCCTTTCACTGTGGTCCCTTTTACTGTATTTCCTTTTACTGTGGTCCCTTTGACTGTATTTCCTTTTACTGTGGTCCCTTTTACTGTGGTCCCTTTTACTGTATTTCCTTTGACTGTATTTCCTTTGACTGTGTTCCTTTGACTGTGTTCCCTTTTACTGTGTTCCTTTTACTGTGTTCCCTTTACTGTGTTCCCTTTTACTGTGTTCCCTTTGACTGTGTTCCCTTTGACTGTGTTCCTTTGACTGTGGTCCCTTTGACTGTGGTCCCTTTGACTGTGGTCCCTTTGACTGTATTTCCTTTGACTGTATTTCCTTTTACTGTCTTTCCTTTGACTGCGGTCCCTTTGACTGCGGTCCCTTTGACTGCGGTCCCTTTTACTGTGGTCCCTTTTACTGTGGTCCCTTTTACTGTGTTCCCTTTGACTGTGTTCCCTTTGACTGTGTTCCCTTTTACTGTGGTCCCTTTGACTGTGGTCCCTTTGACTGTGGTCCCTTTGACTGTGGTCCCTTTGACTGTGGTCCCTTTGACTGTGGTCCCTTTGACTGTGGTCCCTTTGACTGTGGTCCCTTTGACTGTGGTCCCTTTGACTGTGGTCCCTTTGACTGTGGTCCCTTTGACTGTGTTCCTTTTACTGTGGTCCCTTTTACTGTGTTCCCTTTTACTGTGTTCCCTTTTACTGTGGTCCCTTTTACTGTGGTCCCTTTTACTGTGGTCCTTTTACTGTGGTCCCTTTTACTGTGGTCCCTTTGACTGTGTTCCCTTTGACTGTAGGTCCTTTGACTGTGGTCCCTTTGACTGTGGTCCCTTTGACTGTGGTCCCTTTGACTGTGGTCCCTTTGACTGTGGTCCCTTTGACTGTGGTCCCTTTGACTGTGGTCCCTTTGACTGTGGTCCTTTGACTGTGGTCCCTTTGACTGTGGTCCCTTTGGTCCCTTTGACTGTGGTCCCTTTGACTGTGGTCCCTTTGACTGTGGTCCCTTTGACTGTGGTCCCTTTGACTGTGGTCCCTTTGACTGTGGTCCCTTTTACTGTGGTCCTTTGACTGTGGTCCCTTTGACTGTGGTCCCTTTGACTGTATTTCCTTTGACTGTGGTCCCTTTTACTGTGGTCCCTTTTACTGTGGTCCCTTTTACTGTGGTCCCTTTTACTGTGGTCCCTTTTACTGTGGTCCCTTTTACTGTGGTCCCTTTTACTGTGGTCCCTTTTACTGTGGTCCCTTTTACTGTGGTCCCTTTTACTGTGGTCCCTTTTACTGTGGTCCCTTTTACTGTGGTCCTTTGACTGTGGTCCCTTTGACTGTGGTCCCTTTGACTGTATTTCCTTTTACTGTATTTCCTTTTACTGTATTTCCTTTTACTGTGGTCCCTTTTACTGTGGTCCCTTTTACTGTGGTCCCTTTTACTGTGGTCCCTTTTACTGTGGTCCCTTTTACTGTGGTCCCTTTTACTGTGGTCCCTTTTACTGTGGTCCCTTTTACTGTGGTCCCTTTTACTGTGGTCCCTTTTACTGTAGTTCCTTTTACTGTGGTCCTTTTACTGTGGTCCCTTTTACTGTATTTCCTTTGACTGTATTTCCTTTTACTGTGGTCCCTTTTACTGTGGTCCCTTTTACTGTGTTCCCTTTGACTGTATTTCCTTTGACTGTATTTCCTTTGACTGTGGTCCCTTTTACTGTATTTCCTTTGACTGTGGTCCCTTTACTGTATTTCCTTTGACTGTGGTCCCTTTGACTGTATTTCCTTTGACTGTATTTCCTTTGACTGTATTTCCTTTTACTGTGGTCCCTTTCACTGTATTTCCTTTGACTGTATTTCCTTTGACTGTATTTCCTTTTACTGTGGTCCCTTTTACTGTGGTCCCTTTTACTGTGTTCCCTTTCACTGTGGTCCCTTTCACTGTGTTCCCTTTCACTGTGGTCCCTTTGACTGTGGTCCCTTTTACTGTATTTCCTTTGACTGTATTTCCTTTGACTGTATTTCCTTTGACTGTATTTCCTTTTACTGTGGTCCCTTATACTGTGTTCCCTTTTACTGTGTTCCCTTTCACTGTTGTCCCTTTTACTGTATTTCCTTTTACTGTGGTCCCTTTTACTGTATTTCATTTGACTGTATTTCCTTTGACTGTATTTCCTTTGACTGTGTTCCCTTTACTGTGTTCCCTTTTACTGTGTTCCCTTTACTGTGTTCCCTTTTACTGTGTTCCCTTTCACTGTGGTCCCTTTGACTGTATTTCCTTTGACTGTATTTCCTTTTACTGTGGTCCCTTTTACTGTGTTCCTTTCACTGTGGTCCCTTTTACTGTATTTCCTTTTACTGTGGTCCCTTTGACTGTATTTCCTTTTACTGTGGTCCCTTTTACTGTATTTCCTTTGACTGTATTTCCTTTGACTGTGTTCCCTTTACTGTGTTCCATTTTACTGTGTTCCCTTTTACTGTGTTCCATTTTACTGTGTTCCTTTGACTGTGTTCCCTTTGACTGTGTTCCTTTGACTGTGTTCCCTTGACTGTGGTCCCTTTGACTGTGGTCCCTTTGACTGTGGTCCTTTGACTGTGGTCCCTTTGACTGTGGTCCCTTTGACTGTGGTCCCTTTGACTGTGGTCCCTTTGACTGTGTTCCCTTTGACTGTATTTCCTTTGACTGTGGTCCCTTTGACTGTATTTCCTTTGACTGTGGTCCTTTGACTGTGGTCCTTTGACTGTGGTCCCTTTGACTGTATTTCCTTTGACTGTGGTCCCTTTTACTGTGGTCCCTTTTACTGTGGTCCCTTTTACTGTGGTCCCTTTTACTGTGGTCCCTTTTACTGTGGTCCCTTTACTGTGGTCCCTTTTACTGTGGTCCCTTTTACTGTGGTCCCTTTTACTGTGGTCCCTTTTACTGTGGTCCCTTTACTGTGGTCCCTTTTACTGTGGTCCTTTGACTGTGGTCCCTTTGACTGTGGTCCCTTTGACTGTATTTCCTTTGACTGTATTTCCTTTGACTGTATTTCCTTTGACTGTGGTCCCTTTACTGTGGTCCCTTTTACTGTGGTCCCTTTTACTGTGGTCCCTTTTACTGTGGTCCCTTTTACTGTGTTCCCTTTTACTGTGGTCCCTTTTACTGTGGTCCCTTTTACTGTGGTCCCTTTTACTGTGGTCCCTTTTACTGTGGTCCCTTTTACTGTGGTCCCTTTTACTGTGGTCCCTTTTGCTGTGGTCCCTTTGACTGTATTTCCTTTGACTGTATTTCCTTTTACTGTGGTCCCTTTTACTGTGTTCCCTTTTACTGTGTTCCCTTTGACTGTGTTCCCTTTGACTGTGTTCCCTTTGACTGTGGTCCCTTTGACTGTGGTCCTTTTACTGTATTTCCTTTGACTGTATTTCCTTTGACTGTATTTCCTTTGACTGTATTTCCTTTGACTGTATTCCTTTTACTGTGGTCCCTTTCACTGTGGTCCCTTTCACTGTATTTCCTTTTACTGTATTTCCTTTTACTGTGGTCCCTTTTACTGTGGTCCCTTTTACTGTGTTCCCTTTACTGTATTTCCTTTGACTGTATTTCCTTTGACTGTATTTCCTTTGACTGTATTTCCTTTGACTGTATTTCCTTTGACTGTATTTCCTTTGACTGTATTTCCTTTGACTGTATTTCCTTTGACTGTATTTCCTTTTACTGTGGTCCCTTTTACTGTATTTCCTTTTACTGTGTTCCCTTTGACTGTGTTCCCTTTTACTGTATTTCCTTTTACTGTGGTCCCTTTTACTGTATTTCATTTGACTGTATTTCCTTTGACTGTATTTCCTTTGACTGTGTTCCTTTACTGTGTTCCCTTTTACTGTGTTCCCTTTTACTGTGTTCCCTTTTACTGTGTTCCCTTTCACTGTGGTCCCTTTCACTGTATTTCCTTTGACTGTATTTCCTTTTACTGTGGTCCCTTTTACTGTATTTCCTTTTACTGTGGTCCCTTTTACTGTATTTCATTTGACTGTATTTCATTTGACTGTATTTCCTTTTACTGTGGTCCCTTTTACTGTATTTCCTTTGACTGTATTTCCTTTGACTGTGTTCCCTTTTACTGTGTTCCCTTTTACTGTGTTCCCTTTTACTGTGGTCCCTTTGACTGTGGTCCCTTTGACTGTGGTCCCTTTGACTGTGGTCCCTTTGACTGTGGTCCCTTTGACTGTGGTCCCTTTGACTGTGGTCCCTTTGACTGTGGTCCCTTTGACTGTGGTCCCTTTGACTGTGGTCCCTTTGACTGTGGTCCCTTTGACTGTGGTCCCTTTGACTGTGTTCCTTTGACTGTATTTCCTTTGACTGTGGTCCCTTTGACTGTATTTCCTTTGACTGTGGTCCCTTTTACTGTGGTCCCTTTACTGTGGTCCCTTTTACTGTGGTCCCTTTTACTGTGGTCCCTTTTACTGTGGTCCCTTTTACTGTGGTCCTTTTACTGTGGTCCCTTTACTGTGGTCCTTTGACTGTGGTCCCTTTGACTGTGGTCCCTTTGACTGTATTTCCTTTGACTGTATTTCCTTTTGACTGTATTTCCTTTGACTGTATTTCCTTTGACTGTGGTCCCTTTGACTGTGGTCCCTTTTACTGTGGTCCCTTTACTGTGGTCCCTTTTACTGTGGTCCCTTTTACTGTGGTCCCTTTACTGTGGTCCCTTTTACTGTGTTCCCTTTACTGTGTTCCCTTTACTGTGTTCCCTTTCACTGTGGTCCCTTTCACTGTATTTCCTTTGACTGTATTTCCTTTTACTGTGGTCCCTTTTACTGTGTTCCCTTTTACTGTGTTCCCTTTCACTGTGGTCCCTTTTACTGTATTTCCTTTGACTGTGGTCCCTTTTACTGTATTTCCTTTGACTGTATTTCCTTTGACTGTATTTCCTTTTACTGTGGTCCCTTTTACTGTGTTCCCTTTTACTGTGTTCCCTTTCACTGTGGTCCCTTTTACTGTATTTCCTTTTACTGTGGTCCCTTTTACTGTATTTCATTTGACTGTATTTCCTTTTACTGTGGTCCCTTTTACTGTATTTCCTTTTACTGTATTTCCTTTGACTGTATTTCCTTTGACTGTATTTCCTTTGACTGTATTTCCTTTGACTGTGTTTCCTTTTACTGTGTTTCCTTTTACTGTGTTTCCTTTGACTGTGGTCCCTTTTACTGTGGTCCCTTTTACTGTGTTCCCTTTTACTGTGGTCCCTTTCACTGTGTTCCCTTTCACTGTGGTCCCTTTGACTGTGGTCCCTTTTACTGTATTTCCTTTGACTGTATTTCCTTTGACTGTATTTCCTTTGACTGTATTTCCTTTTACTGTGGTCCCTTATACTGTGTTCCCTTTTACTGTGTTCCCTTTCACTGTTGTCCCTTTTACTGTATTTCCTTTTACTGTGGTCCCTTTTACTGTATTTCATTTGACTGTATTTCCTTTTACTGTGGTCCCTTTTACTGTATTTCCTTTTACTGTATTTCCTTTGACTGTATTTCCTTTGACTGTATTCCCTTTGACTGTGGTCCCTTTTACTGTGTTCCCTTTCACTGTGGTCCCTTTTACTGTGTTCCCTTTGACTGTGTTCCCTTTTACTGTGTTCCCTTTCACTGTGGTCCCTTTCACTGTATTTCCTTTGACTGTATTTCCTTTTACTGTGGTCCCTTTGACTGTGGTCCCTTTTACTGTGTTCCCTTTCACTGTGGTCCCTTTTACTGTATTTCATTTGACTGTATTTCCTTTTACTGTGGTCCCTTTCACTGTGGTCCCTTTTACTGTATTTCCTTTGACTGTATTTCCTTTTACTGTGGTCCCTTTGACTGTGGTCCCTTTTACTGTGTTCCCTTTTACTGTGTTCCCTTTTACTGTGTTCCCTTTCACTGTGGTCCCTTTCACTGTATTTCCTTTGACTGTATTTCCTTTTACTGTGGTCCCTTTTACTGTGTTCCCTTTCACTGTGGTCCCTTTTACTGTGTTCCCTTTGACTGTGGTCCCTTTTACTGTATTTCCTTTGACTGTGGTCCCTTTTACTGTCTTTCCTTTGACTGTGGTCCCTTTTACTGTATTTCCTTTGACTGTGGTCCCTTTTACTGTATTTCCTTTGACTGTGGTCCCTTTTACTGTGGTCCCTTTTACTGTGGTCCCTTTGACTGTGGTCCCTTTTACTGTGGTCCCTTTTACTGTGGTCCCTTTGACTGTGGTCCCTTTGACTGTGGTCCCTTTGACTGTATTTCCTTTGACTGTATTTCCTTTGACTGTATTTCCTTTGACTGTATTTCCTTTGACTGTATTTCTTTGACTGTGGTCCCTTTGACTGTGGTCCTTTGACTGTGGTCCCTTTACTGTGGTCCCTTTTACGGTGGTCCCTTTTACGGTGGTCCCTTTTACGGTGGTCCCTTTGACTGTGGTCCCTTTTACGGTGGTCCCTTTGACTGTGGTCCTTTGACTGTGGTCCTTTGACTGTGGTCCCTTTGACTGTGGTCCCTTTGACTGTGGTCCCTTTGACTGTGGTCCCTTTGACTGTGGTCCTTTGACTGTGGTCCCTTTGACTGTGGTCCCTTTGACTGTGGTCCCTTTGACTGTGGTCCCTTTGACTGTGGTCCTTTGACTGTGGTCCTTTGACTGTGGTCCCTTTGACTGTGTTCCCTTTACTGTGTTCCCTTTGACTGTGTTCCCTTTGACTGTGGTCCCTTTGACTGTGGTCCCTTTCACTGTGGTCCCTTTCACTGTATTTCCTTTGACTGTATTTCCTTTGACTGTGGTCCCTTTTACTGTGGTCCCTTTTACTGTGGTCCCTTTCACTGTGGTCCCTTTCACTGTGTTCCCTTTCACTGTGTTCCCTTTTACTGTGTTTCCTTTGACTGTGGTCCCTTTTACTGTATTTCCTTTGACTGTATTTCCTTTGACTGTATTCCCTTTTACTGTGGTCCCTTTTACTGTGTTCCCTTTCACTGTGGTCCCTTTTACTGTATTTCCTTTTACTGTGGTCCCTTTTACTGTGGTCCCTTTTACTGTGTTCCCTTTTACTGTGGTCCCTTTTACTGTATTTCCTTTTACTGTATTTCCTTTGACTGTATTTCCTTTGACTGTAGTTCCTTTGACTGTAGTTCCTTTGACTGTGTTCCCTTTGACTGTGTTCCCTTTGACTGTGTTCCCTTTGACTGTTCCCTTTTACTGTGTTCCCTTTTACTGTGTTCCTTTTACTGTGGTCCCTTTCACTGTGGTCCCTTTGACTGTATTTCCTTTGACTGTATTTCCTTTGACTGTATTTCCTTTGACTGTATTTCCTTTGACTGTATTTCCTTTTACTGTATTTCCTTTGACTGTATTTCCTTTGACTGTGTTCCCTTTGACTGTGTTCCCTTTGACTGTGTTCCCTTTGACTGTGTTCCCTTTGACTGTGTTCCCTTTGACTGTGTTCCCTTTGACTGTGTTCCTTTGACTGTGTTCCCTTTGACTGTGTTCCCTTTTACTGTATTTCCTTTGACTGTATTTCCTTTTACTGTATTTCCTTTGACTGTATTTCCTTTGACTGTATTTCCTTTTACTGTGTTTCCTTTGACTGTATTTCCTTTGACTGTGGTCCTTTTACTGTGGTCCCTTTTACTGTGTTCCCTTTTACTGTGTTCCCTTTTACTGTGTTCCCTTTTACTGTGTTCCCTTTGACTGTGTTCCCTTTCACTGTGGTCCCTTTCACTGTATTTCCTTTGACTGTATTTCCTTTTACTGTGGTCCCTTTTACTGTGGTCCCTTTTACTGTGGTCCCTTTTACTGTGTTCCCTTTCACTGTGGTCCCTTTCACTGTGTTCCCTTTCACTGTGGTCCCTTTGACTGTGGTCCCTTTTACTGTATTTCCTTTGACTGTGGTCCCTTTTACTGTATTTCCTTTGACTGTGGTCCCTTTTACTGTGGTCCCTTTGACTGTGGTCCCTTTGACTGTGGTCCCTTTGACTGTGGTCCCTTTGACTGTGGTCCCTTTGACTGTATTTCCTTTGACTGTGGTCCCTTTGACTGTGGTCCCTTTGACTGTGGTCCCTTTGACTGTGGTCCCTTTGACTGTATTTCCTTTGACTGTATTTCCTTTGACTGTATTTCCTTTGACTGTATTTCCTTTGACTGTGGTCCCTTTTACTGTGGTCCCTTTTACTGTGGTCCCTTTTACTGTGTTCCCTTTCACTGTGGTCCCTTTCACTGTATTTCCTTTGACTGTATTTCCTTTTACTGTGGTCCCTTTTACTGTATTTCCTTTGACTGTATTTCCTTTACTGTATTTCCTTTGACTGTGGTCCCTTTTACTGTGTTCCTTTTACTGTGTTCCTTTACTGTGGTCCCTTTTACTGTGGTCCCTTTTACTGTGGTCCTTTCACTGTGGTCCCTTTCACTGTATTTCCTTTGACTGTATTTCCTTTGACTGTGGTCCCTTTTACTGTGTTCCCTTTCACTGTGGTCCCTTTTACTGTGTTTCCTTTTACTGTGGTCCTTTTACTGTATTTCATTTGACTGTATTTCCTTTTACTGTGGTCCCTTTTACTGTGTTTCCTTTTACTGTGGTCCCTTTTACTGTATTTCATTTGACTGTATTTCCTTTTACTGTGGTCCCTTTTACTGTATTTCCTTTGACTGTATTTCCTTTGACTGTGTTCCCTTTACTGTGTTCCCTTTACTGTGTTCCCTTTACTGTGGTCCCTTTGACGGTGGTCCTTTGACGGTGGTCCTTTGACGGTGGTCCCTTTGACTGTGGTCCCTTTGACTGTGGTCCTTTGACTGTGGTCCCTTTGACTGTGGTCCTTTGACTGTGGTCCCTTTGACTGTGGTCCCTTTGACTGTGGTCCCTTTGACTGTGGTCCCTTTGACTGTGGTCCCTTTGACTGTGGTCCTTTGACCGTGGTCCCTTTGACTGTGGTCCCTTTGACTGTGGTCCCTTTGACTGTGGTCCCTTTGACTGTGGTCCTTTGACTGTGGTCCTTTGACTGTGGTCCCTTTGACTGTGGTCCCTTTGACTGTGGTCCTTTGACTGTGGTCCTTTGACTGTGGTCCCTTTGACTGTGGTCCCTTTGACTGTGTTCCCTTTGACCGTGTTCCCTTTGACCGTGTTCCCTTTGACCGTGTTCCCTTTGACCGTGTTCCCTTTGACCGTGTTCCCTTTGACCGTGTTCCCTTTGACCGTGTTCCCTTTGACCGTGTTCCCTTTGACCGTGTTCCCTTTGACCGTGTTCCCTTTGACCGTGTTCCCTTTGACCGTGGTCCCTTTGACCGTGGTCCCTTTGACCGTGGTCCCTTTGACTGTGGTCCCTTTGACTGTGGTCCCTTTTACTGTAATTCCCTTCCAGCTCTCTGATTTAAAGTGAGTGAGACTAGTGCTGGGATACTTACTGTATGTTGTGTCAATGGAGTACTAAATTGTTTTTGTTTCAATCATAGATTTTCTCTCAAGAGTACATCAACTTGCTGCTATCAATGTATTTCTTTGTCCTGGGGATTTTGGCACTGTCTCACACAATGAGGTGAGAGCTTTTGCTTCATCATTTTATTAGGTTCTCCTTTCACTTTATGACATTGGCTATAGCCTGAAAGTCTCAACATAATTTGTGCCTCCCCATCTGTCCATTAGTCCTTTCATGAACAGGATCTTCCCTGCCAACATCCCCATCAAGCAGTACCAGCTGCTCTTCACTCAGGGCTCGGGAGAGGCCAAAGAAGGTGAAGGGGAAACGGAATGAGCGCTAGAAGCAGTCATATGGTTAATGCACTGTAAAAGCACATGTTTTAATATGTCACTGATTACCCTTCCCCTCCAACAGAGATGGTCAACTATGAGTTTGACACCAAGGACATGATCTGCCTGGTCATCAGCACTGTGGTTGGGGTCTGGTACATCCTCAAGAAGGTTAGTTAAAATGACAGTATATTAAGGTTGTGTGTGTGTGTGTTTTTAGCCTTTTTGAGGGTAATGGTGTAATTCTGTAGTTAGTCCTATAAAATTCCCTCCAGTTTAATACTCTTGTGGTTGTGTTCTTCTGAGTTTGTCTTAGCATATTATTTCTATATGCAATTTAGCAAACTATTGTATCCAGAGAGACCTAGTCATGTGTGCGTACATTTTACATATGGTTCCTAGTCTTCTGTGTGTGGCTGTTGTGTATGTTCTTCTTTGAACGTGTTCTTTGGTTCTCCTTTGAACGTGTTCTTTGGTTCTCCTTTGAACGTGTTCTTTGGTTCTCCTTTGAACGTGTTCTTTGGTTCTCCTTTGAACGTGTTCTTTGGTTCTCCTTTGAACGTGTTCTTTGGTTCTCCTTTGAACGTGTTCTTTGGTTCTCCTTTGAACGTGTTCTTTGGTTCTCCTTTGAACGTGTTCTTTGGTTCTCCTTTGAACGTGTTCTTTGGTTCTCCTTTGAACGTGTTCTTTGGTTCTTCTTTGAACGTGTTCTTTGGTTCTTCTTTGAACGTGTTCTTTGGTTCTCCTTTGAACGTGTTCTTTGGTTCTCCTTTGAACGTGTTCTTTGGTTCTTCTTTGAACGTGTTCTTTGGTTCTCCTTTGAACGTGTTCTTTGGTTCTTCTTTGAACGTGTTCTTTGGTTCTCCTTTGAACGTGTTCTTTGGTTCTCCTTTGAACGTGTTCTTTGGTTCTCCTTTGAACGTGTTCTTTGGTTCTCCTTTGAACGTGTTCTTTGGTTCTCCTTTGAACGTGTTCTTTGGTTCTCCTTTGAACGTGTTCTTTGGTTCTCCTTTGAACGTGTTCTTTGGTTCTCCTTTGAACGTGTTCTTTGGTTCTCCTTTGAACGTGTTCTTTGTGGTTCTCCTTTGAACGTGTTCTTTGGTTCTCCTTTGAACGTGTTCTTTGGTTCTCCTTTGAACGTGTTCTTTGGTTCTCCTTTGAACGTGTTCTTTGTGGTTCTCCTTTGAACGTGTTCTTTGTGGTTCTCCTTTGAACGTGTTCTTTGTGGTTCTCCTTTGAACGTGTTCTTTGTGGTTCTCCTTTGAACGTGTTCTCCTTTGAACGTGTTCTCCTTTGAACGGTTCTCCTTTGAACGTGTTCTCCTTTGAACGTGTTCTTTGGTCTTTGAACGTGTTCTTTGGTCCTTTGAACGTGTTCTTTGGTCCTTTGAACGTGTTCTTTGGTCCTTTGAACGTGTTCTTTGGTCCTTTGAACGTGTTCTTTGGTCCTTTGAACGTGTTCTTTGGTCCTTTGAACGTGTTCTTTGGTTCTCCTTTGAACGTGTTCTTTGGTTCTCCTTTGAAGGTGTTCTTTGGTTCTCCTTTGAAGGTGTTCTTTGGTTCTCCTTTGAAGGTGTTCTTTGTTCTCCTTTGAAGGTGTTATTTGGTTCTCCTTTGAACGTGTTCTTTGGTTCTCCTTTGAAGGTGTTCTTTGGTTCTCCTTTGAACGTGTTCTTTGGTTCTCCTTTGAACGTGTTCTCCTTTGAACGTGTTCTCCTTTGAACGTGTTCTTTGATTCTTCTTTGAACGTGTTCTTTGGTTCTTTGAACGTGTTCTTTGGTTCTTTGAACGTGTTCTTTGGTTCTTTGAACGTGTTCTTTGAACGTGTTCTCCTTTGGTTCTCCTTTGAACGTGTTCTCCTTTGAACGTGTTCTCCTTTGAACGTGTTCTCCTTTGAACGTGTTCTCCTTTGAACGTGTTCTCCTTTGAACGTGTTCTCCTTTGGTTCTCCTTTGAACGTGTTCTTTGGTTCTTTGAACGTGTTCTTTGGTTCTTTGAACGTGTTCTTTGGTTCTTTGGTTCTTCTTTGAACGTGTTCTTCTTTGAACGTGTTCTTCTTTCGTGTTCTTCTTTGAACGTGTTCTTCTTTGAACGTGTTCTTCTTTGAACGTGTTCTTTGGTCCTTTGAACGTGTTCTTTGGTCCTTTGAACGTGTTCTTTGGTCCTTTGAGCGTGTTCTTTGGTCCTCCTTTGAACGTGTTCTTTGGTCCTCCTTTGAACGTGTTCTTTGGTCCTCCTTTGAACGTGTTCTTTGGTCCTCCTTTGAACGTGTTCTTCTTTGAACGTGTTCTTCTTTGAACGTGTTCTTCTTTGAACGTGTTCTTCTTTGAACGTGTTCTTCTTTGAACGTGTTCTTCTTTGAACGTGTTCTTTGGTCCTTTGAACGTGTTCTTTGGTCCTTTGAACGTGTTCTTTGGTCCTTTGAACGTGTTCTTTGGTCCTTTGAACGTGTTCTTTGGTTCTTCTTTGAACGTGTTCTTTGGTTCTTCTTTGAACGTGTTCTTTGAACGTGTTCTTTGGTTCTTCTTTGAACGTGTTCTTCTTTGAACGTGTTCTTTGGTCCTTTGAACGTGTTCTTCTTTGAACGTGTTCTTTGGTCCTTTGAACGTGTTCTTTGGTTCTTCTTTGAACGTGTTCTTCTTTGAACGTGTTCTCCTTTGAAGTGTTCTTTGGTCCTTTGAACGTGTTCTTTGGTCCTTTGAACGTGTTCTTTGGTTCTTCTTTGAACGTGTTCTTTGGTTCTTCTTTGAACGTGTTCTTTGAACGTGTTCTTTGGTTCTTCTTTGAACGTGTTCTTTGGTTCTTCTTTGAACGTGTTCTTTGGTTCTTCTTTGAACGTGTTCTTTGGTTCTTTCTCTTTGGTTCTTTGAACGTGTTCTTTGAACGTGTTCTTTGGTTCTTCTTTGAACGTGTTCTTTGGTTCTTCTTTGAACGTGTTCTTTGGTTCTCCTTTGAACGTGTTCTTTGGTTCTCCTTTGAACGTGTTCTTTGGTTCTCCTTTGAACGTGTTCTTTGGTTCTCCTTTGAACGTGTTCTCCTTTGAACGTGTTCTTTGGTTCTTTCGTGTTCTTTGAACGTGTTCTTTGGTTCTTTGAACGTGTTCTTTGGTTCTTTGAACGTGTTCTTTGGTCCTTTGAACGTGTTCTTTGGTTCTCCTCTGAACGTGTTCTTTGGTTCTCCTCTGAACGTGTTCTTTGGTTCTCCTTTGAACGTGTTCTTTGGTTCTCCTTTGAACGTGTTCTCCTTTGAACGTGTTCTTTGGTTCTCCTCTGAACGTGTTCTTTGGTTTTTCTTTGAACGTGTTCTTTGGTTCTTCTTTGAACGTGTTCTTTGGTTCTTCTTTGAACGTGTTCTTTGGTTCTTCTTTGAACGTGTTCTTTGGTTCTTCTTTGAACGTGTTCTTTGAACGTGTTCTTTGGTTCTTTGAACGTGTTCTTTGAACATGTTCTTTGGTTCTTCTTTGAACGTGTTCTTTGGTTCTTCTTTGAACGTGTTCTTTGGTTCTCCTTTGAACGTTCTTTGGTTCTCCTTTGTGTTCTCCTTTGAACGTGTTCTTTGGTTCTTTGAACGTGTTCTTTGGTTCTTTGAACGTGTTCTTTGGTTCTTTGAACGTGTTCTTTGGTCCTTTGAACGTGTTCTTTGGTTCTCCTTGAACGTGTTCTTTGGTTCTCCTCTGAACGTGTTCTTTGGTTCTCCTCTGAACGTGTTCTTTGGTTCTCCTTTGAACGTGTTCTCCTTTGAACGTGTTCTTTGGTTCTCCTCTGAACGTGTTCTTTGGTTCTCCTTGAACGTGTTCTTTGGTTCTCCTCTGAACGTGTTCTTTGGTTCTCCTTTGAACGTGTTCTTTGGTTCTCCTTTGAACGTGTTCTTTGGTTCTCCTTTGAACGTGTTCTTTGGTTCTTTGAACGTGTTTGGTCCTTTGAACGTGTTTGGTTCTTTGAACGTGTTTGGTCTCCTTTGAACGTGTTCTTTGGTTCTCCTCTGAACGTGTTCTTTGGTTCTCCTTTGAACGTGTTCTTTGGTTCTCCTTTGAACGTGTTCTCCTTTGAACGTGTTCTTTGGTTCTCCTCTGAACGTGTTCTTTGGTTCTCCTTTGAACGTGTTCTTTGGTTCTCCTTTGAACGTGTTCTTTGGTTCTCCTTTGAACGTGTTCTTTGGTTCTCCTTTGAACGTGTTCTTTGGTTCTCCTTTGAACGTGTTCTTTGGTTCTCCTTTGAACGTGTTCTTTGGTTCTCCTTTGAACGTGTTCTTTGGTTCTCCTTTGAACGTGTTCTTTGGTTCTCCTTTGAACGTGTTCTTTGGTTCTCCTTTGAACGTGTTCTTTGGTTCTCCTTTGAACGTGTTCTTTGGTTCTCCTTTGAACGTGTTCTTTGGTTCTCCTTTGAACGTGTTCTTTGGTTCTCCTTTGAACGTGTTCTTTGGTTCTCCTTTGAACGTGTTCTTTGGTTCTCCTTTGAAGTGTTCTTTGGTTCTCCTCTGAACGTGTTCTTTGGTTCTCCTCTGAACGTGTTCTTTGAACGTGTTCTTTGGTTCTCCTTGAACGTGTTCTTTGGTTCTCCTTGAACGTGTTCTTTGGTTCTCCTTTGAAGGTGTTCTTTGGTTCTCCTTGAACGTGTTCTTTGGTTCTCCTCTGAACGTGTTCTTTGGTTCTCCTTTGAACGTGTTCTTTGGTTCTCCTTTGAACGTGTTCTTTGGTTGAACGTGTTTGGTCCTTTGAAGGTGTTCTTTGGTTCGTGTTTCCTTTGAAGGTGTTCTTTGGTTCTCCTTTGAACGTGTTCTTTGGTTCTCCTTTGAAGGTGTTCTTTGGTTCTCCTTTGAAGGTGTTCTTTGTTTCTTTGGTTCTCCTTTGAACGTGTTCTTTGGTTCTCCTTTGAAGGTGTTCTTTGGTTCTCTTTGAAGGTGTTCTTTGGTTCTCCTTTGAAGGTGTTCTTTGGTTCTCCTTTGAAGGTGTTCTTTGGTTCTCCTTTGAACGTGTTCTTTGGTTCTCCTTTGAACGTGTTCTCCTTTGAACGTGTTCTCCTTTGAACGTGTTCTCCTTTGAACGTGTTCTTTGGTTCTTTGAACGTGTTCTTTGGTTCTTTGAACGTGTTCTTTGGTTCTTTGAACGTGTTCTTCTTTCTCTTCTTTGAACGTGTTCTTTGGTCCTTTGAACGTGTTCTTTGGTCCTTTGTGTTCTCCTTTGAACGTGTTCTTTGGTTCTCCTTTGAACGTGTTCTTTGTGGTTGTCCTTTGAACGTGTTCTTTGTGGTTCTCCTTTGAACGTGTTCTTTGTGGTTCTCCTTTGAACGTGTTCTTTGGTTCTTCCCAGCACTGGATTGCCAACAACCTCTTTGGCCTGGCGTTCGCACTGAATGGGGTGGAGCTTCTGCATCTGAACAACATCAGTACTGGCTGTATCCTGCTGGGGGGGCTGTTTGTGTATGATGTCTTCTGGGTAAGTCTACCACATCACCCCAATACTGTATAAACTACTACTAAGTTTACAGTTTATAGCCCAGCGGGGTTTACTACAAAGCAGGATCAATGAGTTATCCTGCTAATTTGATAAACAACTATTGATGTTCAAGTTCATTAAGAAAGCTGAACTTTGGTATGTGTTTTGGTTGAGTCAATTAGACCATGCCAATTTCAAGTTTATCTTAAATATCTCGATTGCTAGATAGCCATCTACCTTGTTTAAACATTTGGATTACTCATTGATTCTGCTTTGTAGTAAACCTCTCGGGGCCCTGTCAAAGCGTTAAGCTGGGTGTATTGACTCACTTGAATAAATACAACCGTTATCCCTATAGGTATTTGGCACCAATGTCATGGTTACTGTGGCCAAGTCATTCGAGGCACCCATTAAGTGTGAGTAAAGGGATTTTTTTCCCCCTGTTTGTTGTAAAGTCACTGCAGTCAATATTTTATAGACTGTATTTAATGTTTAATTTTAACGAGTGCTATGTAAATCTCTGTTAGCCATACGCTTCACTTTTTTGTTATACTGCCTGTGAAAAGCTGCATCTATCAAACCAAAGGTGTGGACTAAGTGAAATGCTTACGGGCCCTTCCCTGCAAAGCAGAGAGAAGGGAAGTAAAGGGAAAATCTAACGTGTAATAATAGATACGCGATGAGTCACGTTAACTTGGCTGTATATACAGTTGAAGTCAGAAGTTTACATACACCTTATCCAAATACATTTAAACTCAGTTTTACACAATTCCTGACATTTAAGAATGTGAATTGTCAGAATAATAGTAGAGCGAATGATTTATTTCAGCTTTTATTTCATTCATCACATTCCCAGTGGGTCAGAAGTTTACATGCACTCAATTAGTATTTGGTAGCGTTGCCTTTAAATGGTTTAACGTGGGTCAAACGTTTTGGGTAGCCTTCCACAAGCTTCCCGCAATAATTTGGGTGAATTTTGGCCCATTCCTCCTTACTCGTGCACACTTTTCCAGTTCTGCCCACAAATGTTCTACAGGATATAGGTCAGGGCTTTGTGATGGCCACTCTAATACTTTGACTTTGTTGTCCTTAAGCCATTTTGCCACAACTTTGGAAGTATGCTTGTATATTTTGGAAGACCCATTTGTGACCAAGCTTTAACTTCTTGACTGATGTCTTGAGATGTTTCTTCAATATATCCACACACTTTTACTTCCTCATGATGCCATTTATTTTGTGAAGTGCACCAGTCCCTCTTGCAGCAAAGCAGTGTGTGCAGTTGCAAACCGTAGTCTGGCTTTTTTTATGGCGGTTTTGGAACAGTGGCTTCTTCCTTGCTAAGAGGCCTTTCAGGTTATTTCGATATAGGACTTGTTTTACTGTGGATATAGATACTTTTGTACCGGTTTCCTCCAGCATCTTCACAAGGTCCTTTGCTGTTGTTCTGGGATTGATTTGCACTTTTCGCACCAAAGCACGTCCATCTCTAGGAGACGGAACGTATCTCCTTCCTGAGCGGTATGATGGCTGTGTGGTCCCATGGTGTTTATACTTGGGTACTATTGTTTGTACAGATGAACGTGGTACCTTCAGGCATTTGGAAATTGCTCCCAAGGATGAGTCAGACTTGTGGAGGTTTACAATTGTTTTTCTGAGGTCTTGGCTGATTTCTTTTGATTTTCCCATGATGTCAAGCGAAGAGGCACTGAGTTGGAAGATAGGCCTTGAAATACATCCACAGGTACACCTCCAATGGACTCTAATGATGTCAACTAGCCTATCAGAAGCTTCTAAAGCCATGATATCATTTTCTGGAATTTTCCAAGCTGTTTAAAGGCACAGTCAACTGAGTGTATGTAAACTTCTCACCCACTGGAATTGTGATACAGTGAATTATAGGTGAAATAATCTGTCTGTAAACAATTGTTGGAAAAATGACTTGTGTCATGCACAAAGTAGATGTCCTAACCGACGTGCCAAACTATAGTTTAAGAAATCTGTGGAGTGTTTGAAAAACCAAGTTTTAATGACTCCAACATAAGTGTATGTAAACTTCTGTCTTCAAGGGGTACCAGTCCCGAGTTAATGTGCAGGGGTACGAGAATTAAGGTAGATATGTACATATAACTAAGAATAAAGTCACATGGTAAGTGTATAGCAGTGTATAGGATGCTTAAAGTTTGTTCAAAAACAGTCAAATGGTGATAACCAAATGGTATCTGTACTAACTATTTATCAGTCTTATGGCTTGCTGGTAGAAGCTGTTCAGGGTCTTGTTGGTTTTTGGACTTGGTGTTTCAGTGCCGCTGGCCGTGTGGTAGCAAAGAGGAGTCTGACTTGGGTGGTTGGAGTCAAACCATTTTTAGGGCCTTCCTCTGACACCGCCTGGCGTCAAGATCCTGGACTGCAGGGAGCTGGGCCCCAGTGACGTACTGGGCCGTAATGCAATACCCTCTAGCGCCATGCAGTCAAATGCCAAGCGGTTGGCACACCAAGTGGTGATGCAGCCAGTCAAGATGCTTTCGATGGTGCAGCTGCCCATGCCGCATCTTTTCATCCTCCTGAGGGGGAAGAGGAGTTGTTGTGCCCTCTTCACGACTGTGTTGTTTGGATTATGAGATATCCTTCGTGACGTGGACACCGGGAACTTGAAACACTCCATTACAGCCCCATCGATGTGAATGACGCTCGCCCCTCCGTTTCCTGTGGTACACGATCAGCTCCTTTGTCTTGCGAGAGATTGTTGTTCTGGCACCACACTTGCAGGTCTCTGAGCTCCTCCCTGTAGGCTTTCTCATTGTCGGTGATCCGGCCTACCACCGTCGTGTTGTCGGGAAAACTTAATGATGGTGTTGGAGTCGTGTGCGCCACGCTGTCGTGGGTGAACAGGGAGTACAGAATGGGACTGAGCATGCACCCCTGAGGTGTTCCCTGAGTTGAGGGTCAGCTTTGCGGATGTGTTGTTGCCTACCCTGTCAGGAAGTCCAGGATCCAGTTGCAGAGGGAGGTGTTCAGTCCCAGGGTCCTTAGCTTAGTGATGAGCTTGCAGGGTACTATGGTGTTGAATGCTGAGCTGTAGTCAATGAACAGCATTCTCATGTAGGTGTTCCTTTTGTCCAGGTGGGGAAGGGCAGTGTGGAGTGCAATACAAACTGCATTATCTTTGGATCTATTGGGGTAGTATGCAAATTGGATTGGGTCAGGGATAATGATGTTGTGTCATGACCAGTCTTTCAAACCATTTCATGTCTACAAATGTGAGTGCTACGGGGCAATAGTCATTTAGGCAGGTTATCTTGGGCACAGGGACTAGGGTGGTCTGCTTGAATCAACATGTAGTTATTAGACTTGGTCAGGGAGAGGTTGAAAATGTCAGTGAAGTCACTTGTCAGCGGGTGCTTGGAGTTCACGTCTCGGTAATCCGTCTGGCCCTGTTGTCTTGTGAATGTTAACTTATTTAAAGGGCTTACTCAGATCGTCTACAGAGAGCGTGATCACACAGTTGTCCGGAACAGCTGGTGCTCTCATGCATCATTCAGTGTTGCTTCCCTCGAAGCGAGGATAGAAGGCATTTAGCTCATCGAGTAGGCTCACGTCAGTTGGCAGCTCGCAGCTGGTTTTCCTTTTGTAGTCCTTGATAGTTTGCGAGCCGGCCACATGCGAGGCGCGTCCGAGCCAGTGTAGTAGAATTCAATCATAGTCCTGTATTGACGCTTTGCCTGTTTGACGGGTGCAGCAGGATTTCTTAAGTGTCCGGGTTAGTGTCTCACTACTTGAGTGGCAGCTCTACCCTTTAGCACAGTGCTGATGTTGCATGTAATCCATGGCTTCTGGTTGTGATCTGTACGTACGGTCACTGTGGTGATGTCGTCGACAAACTAAAGAAGCCTGTGACTGATGTGGGAACCTCCAGTGCCGTCGGATGAGTCCCAGAACAATATTCTAGTCTGTGTTCTGGGAAATAGTCCTGTAGCTTAGCACAACAGTCCTGTAGCTTAGCATAACAGTCCTGTAGCTTAGCATAACAGTCCTGTAGCTTAGCATAACAGTCCTGTAGCTTAGCATAACAGTCCTGTAGCTTAGCATCTGTTTGGACCACTTCCATATTGGGTGCATCACTGGTACTTCATGTTTTAAGATTTTGCTTGTTAACAGGAATCAGGAGGATGGAGTTGTGATCAGATTTGCCAAATGGAGCTTTGTATGGGTCTCTGTGATGCAAAGGTGATCGAGAGTTTTTATTCTTTTTTTTTCCGCTTCTAGTTGCACAGGTGACATGCTGGTAGAATTTAGGTCAGACGGATATCAGTTTTCTAGGAGCGCCGCCTCTGCATGAGCATTTTCTTGTTCGCTTATGGCCTTACACATCTGGTTGAGTGTGGTCTCGGTGACCGTATCGTTTTGTGGCGGTTAATAGATAACTCTCTTGGTAAATAGTATGGTCTACAGCTTGTCATGAGGTATTCTAACTCGGAAGGGCAGAACCTTGAGGCTTCCTTAATATTAGAGATTACGCACCGGCTGTTAAGTCACAGCACCCCTCTTGTGCTTAGGTCTGCCTTTTTATATTGCATTCTTTCTCTTCCGAGTGTCGGAATTAAAGCCTGGTCCGGGGTGAACCGTATGTCCTGTGCCACCGACTCGTTGAAGTAGAAATCTTCATCCAAATTCGAAGTTTTGATGTCCAGAAACTCTCTTTTTTTGTCAGAGGGAACACTGGCTGAAACATGAGGTCCAAATAAAGTTAAGCTCAGCGCAAAAGAAACCCAGACAAAATGTCCGAATTGGTCAGGAGCGCATAAAACATCCGCTGTGCATTCCAGCTCCATTTTAATACTCATGCCTGTTACTGTGTGTGTGCTCGTCTATTGGTCTCTGTAATCAGATCACATCTGACCACACGGTGACAGCCATTTTTTTCCCCCTCTCTCTCTCTCTCTCCCTTCTCTTCTGTCCATCTCAGTGGTGTTTCCCCAGGACCTGCTGGAGAAGGGTCTGGGTGCCAGTCAATTTGCAATGCTGGGGCTGGGAGATATTGTCATTCCAGGCAAGTAAAACATCCTCTTCCCTCAACAGTAGCGTCTAATTTTACATACCAATAGGCTTGTCACATCCACTAGATAATGGTAGTACTTCAGCATTAGATCCACCTCCAGTACACCTTATTTTCTTCTGATAGCGCTGCCCACTCTGTTAATGTTAATATTACATGTTGTTTTTCAGGTATCTTCATTGCTTTACTTCTCCGCTTTGATGTCAGGTGAGCTCGAACTCTTTTCTATCATGGCCCATATCCTCCCTCTCCTTACCTGTCGTGTGTAATGTTCTGTCTGCTCCCTCAAGTCTAAAGAACATGGCCCATATCCTCCCTCTCCTTACCTGTCGTGTGTAATGTTCTGTCTGCTCCCTCAAGTCTAAAGAACATGGCCCATATCCTCCCTCTCCTTACCTGTCGTGTGTAATGTTCTGTCTGCTCCCTCAAGTCTAAAGAACATGGCCCATATCCTCCCTCTCCTTACCTGTCGTGTGTAATGTTCTGTCTGCTCCTCCAGTCTAAAGAACATGGCCCATATCCTCCCTCTCCTTACCTGTCGTGTGTAATGTTCTGTCTGCTCCCTCAAGTCTAAAGAACATGGCCCATATCCTCCCTCTCCTTACCTGTCGTGTGTAATGTTCTGTCTGCTCCCTCAAGTCTAAAGAACATGGCCCATATCCTCCCTCTCCTTACCTGTCGTGTGTAATGTTCTGTCTGCTCCCTCAAGTCTAAAGAACATGGCCCATATCCTCCCTCTCCTTACCTGTCATATATTTTATGTTCTGTCTGTTCCCTCTAGTCTAAAGAAGAACACCAGGACCTACTTCCACACCAGCTTCCTGGCCTACATCTTTGGCCTGGGCCTGACCATCTGGGTCATGCACACCTTTAAACATGCCCAGGTGAGAGGCACTGATTCCCAGGTCAAAGGCTCACCTTTATGTCGACTTGGCTGGTACCAACTGGTTGTCTTGTCTCTCTCTTCCTTCCCAGCCTGCCTTGCTGTACCTGGTCCCAGCCTGTATTGGATTCCCATTGGTTGTAGCTCTGTTGAAAGGAGAACTGACTGAGATGTTCAGGTAATAACACCTTCCCTGTTTCCATCATGACATTTATTTTATCAGCCAAGCTCACGCGTCAGCCTCATCACCAGGGGTAGTGAACATTTAGCCTGTTTCAAATCAAATCATTCACCGTGCAGCACCAGATGGCGCTATTGGTTGCCTGTCTCTCAGCTTGACACATTTTTACTATCTTCACTCATCATAAAATTGTTTCTCCAGACTCAAAGATCATTTACATGATTACAACGATATATTTTATTTTACATTTTTTTACTTAAAACTTATTTTTATTTTTTAAGTTCTTAAAGCATTGTTGGTTAAGGGCTTGTAAGTAAGCAGGACACTGTAAGGTCTACTACACCTGTTGTATTCAGCAGGACACTGTAAGGTCTACTACACCTGTTGTATTCAGCATTACACTGTAAGGTCTACTACACCTGTTGTATTCAGCAGTACACTGTAAGGTCTACTACACCTGTTGTATTCAGCAGTACACTGTAAGGTCTACTATACCTGTTGTATTCAGCATTTCACTGTAAGGTCTACTACACCTGTTGTATTCAGCAGTACGCTGTATGGTCTACAACACCTGTTGTATTCAGCAGGACACTGTATGGTCTACTACACCTGTTGTATTCAGCATGTGACAAATAACATTTGATATCATTCCTCCCACCCAGTGCTGCTTGGAGTGTTGTGTGTTATGTAAATGCACCTACTGGTTCAGGGCCTTGGCCCGCTAGCTCCTACTCTTGGCCCGCTAGCTCCTACTCTTGGCCCGCTAGCTCCTACTCTGTGCCCGCTAGCTCCTACTCTGTGCCCGCTAGCTCCTACTCTGTGCCCGCTAGCTCCTACTCTGTGCCCGCTAGCTCCTACTCTGGGCCCTGTGGCCGTGGAGGGGTGACTGCTGCCTGTTAGCCATAATAACAGTGCTTAGACACTCAGCTGGGGCAACCACCTGGGCTGGGGAAGGAGAAGAAACATTCCCCAAACCTCTCCTGCCAGGAATGTGTCCTTGCTTGATAATCACCATGGTAACAACATGTGACCTTGGGGTGGCACAATATGTGGAGAGGCTAAGAGACCTGGGTGTCAAAGGTGGCAGTGCCAGGGCTTCGTACCCACTGACAACTTGCCTTGTCAGCTTACTTTTGACTGGTTCCTGTCGGTCTCATTGCTGGTATCTCGGACTACACAAACTTTATATTCACTCATTCTTTGTTTACTTCTCCTATGTTCAGTCTGACTGGGCAGAGCACCCACCACCTCTCTCTCGGCCATGTCTCCCCATGTCTCCCTTCCCCACTCTCCTGTCCTGCCACCCCTCTCATCAACCCTGGCTTTCAGTTTCCCTCCGCTTTTAAACCTGATTTCTGTGGACCCCTGGCATTGGCAGATGCAATACCTCTCCTTCACTGAGAAGGGTTCCATATCCAGAGAATGGTTCCTCCTTTTAGTTATCCAGGTCCTGTCTGGTCCAGACATTAAACCCCCAACCCTTTTAGTTATCCAGGCCATGTCTGGTCCAGACATTAAACCCAACCCTTTTAGTTAACCAGGCCCTGTCTGGTCCAGACATTAAACCCCCAACCCTTTTAGTTATCCAGGCCCTGTCTGGTCCAGACATTAAACCCCCAACCCTTTTAGTTAACCAGGCCCTGTCTGATCCAGACATTAAACCCCCAACCCTTTTAGTTATCCAGGCCCTGTCTGGTCCAGACATTAAACCCCCAACCCTTTTAGTTAACCAGGTCCTGTCTGGTCCAGACATTAAACCCCCAACCCTTTTAGTTATCCAGGCCCTGTCTGGTCCAGACATTAAACCCCCAACTCTTTTAGTTATCCAGGCCCTGTCTGGTCCAGACATTAAACCCCCAACCCTTTTAGTTATCCAGGCCCTGTCTGGTCCAGACATTAAACCCCCAACCCTTTTAGTTAACCAGGCCCTGTCTGGTCCAGACATTAAACCCCCAACCCTTTTAGTTAACCAGGTCCTGTCTGGTCCAGACATTAAACCCCCAACCCTTTTAGTTATCCAGGCCCTGTCTGGTCCAGACATTAAACCCCCAACTCTTTTAGTTATCCAGGCCCTGTCTGGTCCAGACATTAAACCCCCAACCCTTTTAGTTATCCAGGCCCTGTCTGGTCCAGACATTAAACCCCCAACCCTTTTAGTTAACCAGGCCCTGTCTGGTCCAGACATTAAACCCCCAACCCTTTTAGTTATCCAGGCCCTGTCTGGTCCAGACATTAAACCCCAACCCTTTTAGTTATCCAGGCCCTGTCTGGTCCAGACATTAAACCCCCAACCCTTTTAGTTATCCAGGCCCTGTCTGGTCCAGACATTAAACCCCCAACCCTTTTAGTTATCCAGGCCCTGTCTGGTCCAGACATTAAACCCCCAACCCTTTTAGTTATCCAGGCCCTGTCTGGTCCAGACATTAAACCCCCAACCCTTTTAGTTATCCAGGCCCTGTCTGGTCCAGACATTAAACCCAACCCTTTTAGTTAACCAGGCCCTGTCTGGTCCAGACATTAAACCCACAACCCTTTTAGTTATCCAGGCCCTGTCTGGTCCAGACATTAAACCCCCAACCCTTTTAGTTATCCAGGTCCTGTCTGGTCCAGACATTAAACCCCCAACCCTTTTAGTTATCCAGGCCCTGTCTGGTCCAGACATTAAACCCCCAACCCTTTTAGTTATCCAGGCCCTGTCTGGTCCAGACATTAAACCCCCAACCCTTTTTAGTTATCCAGGTCCTGTCTGGTCCAGACATTAAACCCCCAACCCCTTTAGTTATCCAGGCCCTGTCTGGTCCAGACATTAAACCCCCAACCCTTTTAGTTATCCAGGCCCTGTCTGGTCCAGACATTAAACCCCCAACCCTTTTAGTTATCCAGGCCCTGTCTGGTCCAGACATTAAACCCCCAACCCTTTTAGTTATCCAGGCCCTGTCTGGTCCAGACATTAAACCCAACCCTTTTAGTTAACCAGGCCCTGTCTGGTCCAGACATTAAACCCCCAACCCTTTTAGTTATCCAGGCCCTGTCTGGTCCAGACATTAAACCCCCAACCCTTTTAGTTATCCAGGCCCTGTCTGGTCCAGACATTAAACCCCCAACCCTTTTAGTTATCCAGGCCCTGTCTGGTCCAGACATTAAACCCCCAACCCTTTTAGTTATCCAGGCCCTGTCTGGTCCAGACATTAAACCCCCAACCCTTTTAGTTATCCAGGCCCTGTCTGGTCCAGACATTAAACCCAACCCTTTTAGTTAACCAGGCCCTGTCTGGTCCAGACATTAAACCCCCAACCCTTTTAGTTAACCAGGCCCTGTCTGGTCCAGACATTAAACCCAACCCTTTTAGTTAACCAGGTCCTGTCTGGTCCAGACATTAAACCCCCAACCCTTTTAGTTATCCAGGCCCTGTCTGGTCCAGACATTAAACCCCCAACCCGTTTTGTTATCCAGGCCCTGTCTGGTCCAGACATTAAACCCCCAACCCTTTTAGTTATCCAGGCCCTGTCTGGTCCAGACATTAAACCCCCAACCCTTTTAGTTATCCAGGCCCTGTCTGGTCCAGACATTAAACCCCCAACCCTTTTAGTTATCCAGGCCCTGTCTGGTCCAGACATTAAACCCCCAACCCTTTTAGTTATCCAGGCCCTGTCTGGTCCAGACATTAAACCCCCAACCCTTTTAGTTATCCAGGCCCTGTCTGGTCCAGACATTAAACCCCCAACCCTTTTAGTTATCCAGGCCCTGTCTGGTCCAGACATTAAACCCCCAACCCTTTTAGTTATCCAGGCCCTGTCTGGTCCAGACATTAAACCCAACCCTTTTAGTTAACCAGGCCCTGTCTGGTCCAGACATTAAACCCCCAACCCTTTTAGTTAACCAGGCCCTGTCTGGTCCAGACATTAAACCCAACCCTTTTAGTTAACCAGGTCCTGTCTGGTCCAGACATTAAACCCCCAACCCTTTTAGTTATCCAGGCCCTGTCTGGTCCAGACATTAAACCCCCAACCCTTTTTGTTATCCAGGCCCTGTCTGGTCCAGACATTAAACCCCCAACCCTTTTAGTTATCCAGGCCCTGTCTGGTCCAGACATTAAACCCCCAACCCTTTTAGTTATCCAGGCCCTGTCTGGTCCAGACATTAAACCCCCAACCCTTTTAGTTATCCAGGCCCTGTCTGATCCAGACATTAAACCCCAACCCTTTTAGTTATCCAGGCCCTGTCTGGTCCAGACATTAAACCCCCAACCCTTTTAGTTATCCAGGCCCTGTCTGGTCCAGACATTAAACCCCCAACCCTTTTTGTTATCCAGGCCCTGTCTGGTCCAGACATTAAACCCCAACCCTTTTAGTTATCCAGGCCCTGTCTGGTCCAGACATTAAACCCCCAACCCTTTTAGTTATCCAGGCCCTGTCTGGTCCAGACATTAAACCCCAACCCTTTTAGTTATCCAGGCCCTGTCTGGTCCAGACATTAAACCCCCAACCCTTTTAGTTATCCAGGCCCTGTCTGGTCCAGACATTAAACCCCCAACCCTTTTAGTTATCCAGGCCCTGTCTGGTCCAGACATTAAACCCCCAACCCTTTTAGTTATCCAGGCCCTGTCTGGTCCAGACATTAAACCCCCAACCCTTTTAGTTATCCAGGCCCTGTCTGGTCCAGACATTAAACCCCCAACCCTTTTAGTTATCCAGGTCCTGTCTGGTCCAGACATTAAACCCCCAACCCTTTTAGTTATCCAGGTCCTGTCTGGTCCAGACATTAAACCCCCAACCCTTTTAGTTATCCAGGTCCTGTCTGGTCCAGACATTAAACCCCCAACCCTTTTAGTTATCCAGGCCCTGTCTGGTCCAGACATTAAACCCCCAACCCCTTTATTTAAGCAGGTCCTGTCTGGTCCAGACATTAAACCCCCAACCCTTTTAGTTATCCAGGTCCTGTCTGGTCCAGACATTAAACCCCCAACCCTTTTAGTTATCCAGGCCCTGTCTGGTCCAGACATTAAACCCCCAACTCTTTTAGTTATCCAGGTCCTGTCTGGTCCAGACATTAAACCCCCAACCCTTTTAGTTAACCAGGCCCTGTCTGGTCCAGACATTAAACCCCCAACCCTTTTAGTTATCCAGGCCCTGTCTGGTCCAGACATTAAACCCCCAACCCTTTTAGTTAACCAGGTCCTGTCTGGTCCAGACATTAAACCCCCAACCCTTTTAGTTATCCAGGTCCTGTCTGGTCCAGACATTAAACCCCCAACCCTTTTAGTTATCCAGGTCCTGTCTGGTCCAGACATTAAACCCCCAACCCTTTTAGTTATCCAGGCCATGTCTGGTCCAGACATTAAACCTCCAACCCTTTTAGTTATCCAGGTCCTGTCTGGTCCAGACATTAAACCCCCAACCCTTTTAGTTATCCAGGTCCTGTCTGGTCCAGACATTAAACCCCCAACCCTTTTAGTTAACCAGGCCCTGTCTGGTCCAGACATTAAACCCCCAACCCTTTTAGTTATCCAGGTCCTGTCTGGTCCAGACATTAAACCCCCAACCCTTTTAGTTAACCAGGCCCTGTCTGGTCCAGACATTAAACCCCCAACCCTTTTAGTTATCCAGGCCCTGTCTGGTCCAGACATTAAACCCCCAACCCTTTTAGTTAACCAGGTCCTGTCTGGTCCAAACATTAAACCCCCAACCCTTTTAGTTATCCAGGTCCTGTCTGGTCCAGACATTAAACCCCCAACCCTTTTAGTTATCCAGGTCCTGTCTGGTCCAGACATTAAACCCCCAACCCTTTTAGTTATCCAGGCCCTGTCTGGTCCAGACATTAAACCCCCAACCCTTTTAGTTATCCAGGTCCTGTCTGGTCCAGACATTAAACCCCCAACCCTTTTAGTTATCCAGGCCCTGTCTGGTCCAGACATTAAACCCCCAACCCTTTTAGTTATCCAGGCCCTGTCTGGTCCAGACATTAAACCCCCAACCCTTTTAGTTAACCAGGCCCTGTCTGGTCCAGACATTAAACCCCCAACCCTTTTAGTTAACCAGGCCCTGTCTGGTCCAGACATTAAACCCCCAACCCTTTTAGTTATCCAGGCCCTGTCTGGTCCAGACATTAAACCCCCAAACCTTTTAGTTATCCAGGCCCTGTCTGGTCCAGACATTAAACCCCCAACCCTTTGTATCTTAAGTGTTGTGAGTTTCTTTGGTTATGTCTGATTCAGACACCATCAGTCATCTCAAGGGCTGCCACTGACACGTGTCTTTTTATCTATTTGTCTGAGTCCCGGGCCAGCATTGGAATCATCGCTCCTCTCCCATTGGTTGTTTTTTTGGTATCAGCATGACGCATGTTCATTTGGAATAAATTGTCCCTTTAGTGAAATCAACGTTTTTGTTCATCCTTTCCTGGTCTCTGTAAAAACATGTATTTTCTGCCCTTCTTGACAGGTATGAAGAAGTGTCTGCGGAAGATGTTGCTGCTAAAGAAGGGACTACACAGGTTGAGAAAAAAGACAAATGACGACCAAGTTCCTACAAGGTCGTCCGTCCCTCTCTGGCACCAGGTTCACAGCAGCCCTCCTCTCTGTACACATCCTAGGAGGATGTTCATGTTTCCCTGGAGTTGTGTGCTGTACAAGGAAGTGGATGATTTTTTAAATTAAATAACTGTGATAACATTGGGAAATGTTGTAGTTTAAGTGTTTTGTAAAACAGCTTTTTGGTGCCTATGTTTTCGTTCTTGTTTTGTATTTCTTTCCCTTTTGCATTCTCATATTTCTGGTTTTTATTTCATTTGATTCGCCAGTATTTTAAACTCGTATGTTTTACTTTTTTCTTTCTGGGTGAATCTGAGATCACCGGAAGCTGAACATTTTTTAGAAATTGCTCTCGGGATACTCAGATAACAGTGGTCAAGTTTGGTGGTTTAGTTTGGTTTCTGTCCCGTCTTGGTTTGCTAAAGGGGAATCCCTTCCTCATCGAGAATGAAACGTCATTGGACGATGTGAAGGAGGCTGGAGATGAGTCTACGATTGTCACACACATGCTTTAGGAGCTTCACCTGTACTACTGTCCTCTGGCCTGGAAGTAGGCCTAAATACCTACCATTCTCAAGGTATAATTGCACCAATTTGGTAGTGCATGTAATTACATGCCGCCTGACTTGTTGGCCAGTGTAAAGGTAATAATCGCTTCGAATTCAGATCAGCGTATTTAAGGAAGTAACTAAAACTTGTATAATCATGATATCACATTTTGATATTTGCTATGACACAATGATATTTCTGAGAGTCATACTCTGTCATATCCAATCACAAGAGTCTGTTATATGGAAATAATGTATTAGGATAGGAGTTGGTTACGCCCCGTGCAGTGACTGAGCTGTACCTGCAGATGGAGACCGTGTCGACAGAACCATATCTCCTCGGAGAGAGGAGACCCAGGGGATCAAATGATGGGATTGTTTTGCTTTGATTATGTAGAAGTTCTGTCCTTTTGCAGAATGGAGCCGTGTGTTTCAGGCCGGGGGTGGGGGGGGGGTTGTGTTAGGGATTGAGGAGTTCTGTAGTAATGTGTTTAGGTGAAGTTCAGTAACCCTGCTATCATTTCAAATAAATATACCATTTCTTTTCTCCTATTCTACTTGTGTAATTCAAAGTTTATTATGAGCCTTTGTTTATTTTCAATAAATGTTGGTGTATATCACCGTAGAGAAGCATAACCAATGTGTAGGTCTTTAGTTTTGTGTTGAAGTAGCCACCCACACATGGGTTTTTCTGGTTATTTAGAGTAAATTCTACAGGGAAGTGCATTCTGGGCTGTAGGAGGGATGGCGCGGAGAGCACATCTGATGGACGACTCGAGGGAAATTAGGATGTTACAGCGCAGAAAGCATTTTAGACCCCTTCTGTTTAACAAAAGTACTGAGTGGAGGGGGAGGAGCCAGGCCATTCAGGATCTTGAATACAAGACGTGTTGGTGTATTGCAAAAGATTTTTCCAACTCTGGATGTCATTCTTTCTGAGGTTGTAACAGTGATGGCTATTGGGCTTCCTATCAGGCATTTTGAGAGCCTGTTTGTAGACAGACTGAATGGGTTTCGATGTTGTACAGCAAGCAAAAGCCCAACTAATCAAGCATTATGTTAAGCACCTGAGCCTCATAGAAAAGGGTCTGAATAATTACGTTTAAAAAGTGTTTTTTTGGTTTTAATATACATTTGCTAAAATGTCTAAACCCGTTTTCACTTTGTCATGGGTTATTGTGTAGATTGATGAGTAAAATATTTCATTTTTAATCCATTTTAGAATAAAATGTGGAAAAAGTCGATGGGTCTGAATACTTTCCAGAGGCCCTGTAGGTTCCAGTGTTGCTTATTTAAAAAAACTCCCACCTGCAGCTATGCTTGCAAGCGCCTCGGAGTCTGTTCACTACACAGCTGGATCGTAGAATTCCTGATGGGCAGACCCCTGGTGGTGAGAGTAGGCAACAACACCTCCACAACGCTGACTCCTCCATTCCACATGGATGTGTGCTTAGCACCCTCCTGTACTCCCTGTTTGAGGACACGATGGTCAAGGACACATCAACGGATTTTTCACATTACGGCTCTGAGGGTTCAAAACCACCAGCCTTTCGGTTACTGGCCCCATGCCTGCCGCCCAGACAGACTGATAAACAGACATGCAGACAGACAAACAAGCTGAGAGAGAATTTATGAAACCACACATAACTGGTGTCTTGGATAGTGAGGAGATGTGAAGGAAATACTGTGATGCCCCTCCTAAAGCAAAGTGTTAGAGGATAAGTTGTCTCAAGGGATGTAGGAATTTGAGTGGTTGTAGATTGAAAAGATGCCACAAGGGGGCGTAGTGGTTCGCTCTCTACAACTGAGCCGTGAGATAAAGTACAGAAGAGGAAGCAGAGGAGGAAATGTCTCTGCAGGAGCCCAGATTCATCCTTCTGTTTCATTGTGTTAGTCACACCCCCATCCTGTAGATAGATTCATTTGAGAGAAGCTCTACGAATGTTGCCCAGGACTCCTAATAGTTAACATTAGAAGGAAACTGATATGAAGTTGTTTAATCGGTCTTTGTAACTCTTGTCAAATCAGTTGAGGCTGCTGCTAGTTCTGCTGATACTAAGGGTGATAACGATGAGTATCTATTGTGTGTTCTGCTTATTGTCTATATTCTTTGTTGATTCTATTGACCGTAGCAGCACTATTTCACCAAATCTAATTCTGGGTAAATGTCCTTGTTGGCTAAAGGCGATTCTGATTATACAGTCAAAGACCCCCTTCCAGTCAATCTGGTGGTGAGTGGCTACCGAGTGGAGACAGTCTGGTAGCTAGGGGATACTGAGAGAGAAGAGAAGAGTCTTGAGGTAAAGACCTATTGTCTGCCGTCCAGCCATTTGAGAGAGAAGAGTCTGAGGTAAAGACCTGCTGTCTGCCGTAAAGCCATTTGAGAGAGAAGAGAAGTATCTGAGGTAAAGACCTGCTGTCTGCCGTAAAGCCATTTGAGAGAGAAGAGAAGAGTCTGAGGTAAAGACCTACTGTCTGCCGTAAAGCCGTTTGAGAGAGAAGAGTCTGAGGTAAAGACCTACTGTCTGCCGTAAAGCCGTTTGAGAGAGAAGAGAAGAGTCTGAGGTAAAGACCTGCTGTCTGCCGTAAAGCCGTTTGAGAGAGAAGAGTCTGAGGTAAAGACCTACTGTCTGCCGTAAAGCCGTTTGAGAGAGAAGAGTCTGAGGTAAAGACCTACTGTCTGCCGTAAAGCCGTTTGAGAGAGAAGAGTCTGAGGTAAAGACCTGCTGTCTGCCGTAAAGCCGTTTGAGAGAGAAGAGTCTGAGGTAAAGACCTGCTGACTGCCGTGAAGCCGTTTGAGAGAGAAGAGTCTGAGGTAAAGACCTATTGTCTGCCGTCCAGCCGCTAATAAAACATGCCAACTACATCTGGAATTCATCACGTCAGTGTGTGTGAAGGGGGAAGTACTTTAGGAATCACAGTGATCTCTGTGGACAGGCAGGAAGCTGAAGATATTACCTGTAGATAGGAAATGAGGATGTATTATCATCATGGAGGACATAATAAATACTTGATACCCTCTTTACCACATTACATAGGCTAGTCTCACTGATAGAGGAGTTAAAAGCTATTATCAGACTTGCCTATGCTGATTTATTGTGGGAAATGTACTTTAAGATGAATGCACCAACTCCAAGTTGCTCTGGATAAGACCGTCTGCTAAATGATTAAAATGTCAAATTGTATTCCTTCAGTTAATATCTGATGTGGGGGGCACTTCCTCTGGTGGTCATGGGTCTCTGCCCTGCTGTGTTTGCTGAGTCCCGAGATGCAAACCAGTTCCCAGCATTCACTCTGCACCAAGTCCCAGTGTCATGACAACAGGCAAACCATGTCCCCGGGCCTGTGTGGTGAAACTGAAGCCACTACAGAGAGGCCTGAACGTTGTGGCCGGGGAAACATGATTTAAGAGCACACACCGACACACACACCTACACACACTTAGAGAGGAATACAACACGAGACAGCTGTTAGGACTATGGGTAAGGCTGCAGCAACAATGCACTATACCGCGTGTGTGTGGAGGGGTCAGGTTTCAAAGCTCGAACTTTCTTCCTTTTCGCTGTCTGTTGCTGTATCTTCTCCTCCTAGGGGCTCTGTAGTGGAGCTGCTCTATATTCTAGGCTGTCTTTGTGCTGAGACCCCCACTCCCGATGCAGGTGTGCTTCTGAGGGGGCCCACTGGGAGGGAGAGGGACCCTACCCTCTGGCCGTGTCATGCCCCCTAAAAAGAAATAGCATGTATTAGCCCCAGCGTGTCGTCAGGGTGTTGCCTAGTGACTTGGTCTCTCTTTCTCTCTCTCTCTCTCTCTTGGTAACCTCATTTTGATCTATTCTGATCCCTCACCACCCCCACAGGCCCACCCTCCATCCCCTGCCCCTAGCTGACCACTGAGAGTAGGGGGGGTCATAGGTCACACAGGGGAGGTCTATTAACCAGTCAAGTGGTAAAGCCATAGTCAATATTCATCCCGCACTGTTCTATTTTTAATTTACAGTTACTGGCTATGTTCAACAGTTCAACAGTCATCCTTTGCAGAGAAATAATCATTTGTGTTTTTAATCTGTGATTTATAGTTCTACAGCTGGTGGGTTCAGTAAGAAAAAAATAACACGCTCATACAATTCTTTTGAACGGTGTGTGCTTAGTTTTCAAGGCTGGTGGACTGGAGTGAGCCTTGTATGATTGATGAGGAAAAACAAAGCTTCAGATCCACCTCTCTCTGATGACTTATGTTTGCACAGAGCAGCCTGACATTGCCATTAGCATGTCATCTTTATGACCACTTTATTATCATTATCAAAACCAGCTGTTACTGAAACCTGTGTGTGGAAGACATTTTGACCTCACATCAGTGTCAAGATCCTCCAGACAGCATCACGTCACGTTGCTCACTCTTCAGGACTGGTGGCTAACGACAGTGACAGATACAGGGTCCATGTGTCAGCTGACATCCTCCCAGACATGGCCTAATGCAGTCTCCTGGCTTGGATTAGATCAGCCCCATTTTCAAGCCTGGAAACTAATCTTCTGTCTGTGTGACGGGTCACAGTGTTCCTCCAACAAGTAGGAGGAGGTTCAACCAGGCCAGAACAGGTCAGGCCAGTACAGGTCAGGCCAGAACAGGCTCATGGCCCACTGCTGGGTCACATCATGGCTTCCTGTGGAATCTCCTCCAGCCAGGAGAGAGAGAGAACACGCTTTACCCTGTTAATCAGTTTCAAATGGAGAGATGAGAGACGGGAGAGAGATACACGAGAAAAGAGAGAAAGGGGAAGATAGTGGAGGGGGGATTGGGAAAGAGGAAGAGGGCGAGGGGGTGAAGAGAGAACCATGTGAAATACTTCATTCTGTTCCAACATGTCTTTTTCTCACGAAATCGTCAAAGAAATCTCCACAGAAACGGGAGCAGGGGCACAACAACTCCCTCTCCCCTACACCCCCACTGTCAAGCACACCACCACCCCCTCTCTCTCTCTTTCACTCTCTTACAGGAAATGCTATGATGTAATTGGTGAACATTTGCCTCTTTATGTCTTGTGACCCAATTCTGTTTACTGAAATGTGTCCTCTTAGTCAAGGGGATTAGCCAGAGAGAGCTTCTGAGATGCCAGGGGCTTCCGTTTCATTTGACCATAGCCAAAACAGAAACTAAGGACAGGAAAGAGAGCGGAGAGGAGAGAGAGAGAGAGAAAAAGTCATTATACGCATGAAGAGGGGAATAAAGTGAAAGAAGAGAAGCGTAATTTAGAATGCAGAGAGGAAGCTGAATGGATAGATATATCATAGTCCATCTTAAAGCCTATCACTCATCACAAGCTGTCAGTGGTGGGAAAAGTACCCACTCATACTTTCAATTGTCATACTTGATGAAAAGTAAACAAATTGTCATACTTGATAAAAAGTAAACAAATCTTAAAAGAAAACGACTCAAGAAAAAGGGAAAGTCACCCAGTAAAATACAACTGTAGTAAAAGTAAAGATACTATAATAGAAAATGACTCAAGTAAAAGTCACCGAGTAAAATACAACTGTAGTAAAAGTAAAGATACTATAATAGAAAATGACTCAAGTAAAAGTCACCCAGTAAAATACTACTGGAGTAAAAGTATAAAAGTATTTGGTTTTAAATATACTTAAGTATCAGAAGTAAATGTCATTGCTAAAAAAATATACAAGTATCAAAGTAAAAGTTTAAATAATTTCAAATTCCTAACATAAAGTAAACCATGCGGCACCATTTTTTCCGTTTTTTTTAGCCAGGGGAACACTCCAACACTCAGACATCATTTACAGATAGCCAGGGGAACACTCCAACACTCAGACATCATTTCCAGATAGCCAGGGGAACACTCCAACACTCAGACATCATTTCCAGATAGCCAGGGGAACACTCCAACACTCAGACATCATTTACAGATAGCTAGGGGAACACTCCAACACTCAGACATCATTTACAGATAGCCAGGGGAACACTCCAACACTCAGACATCATTACAGATAGCCAGGGGAACACTCCAACACTCAGACATCATTTACAGATAGCCAGGGGAACACTCCAACACTCCAACATCATTACAGATAGTCAGAGGAACACTCAAACGTCATTACAGATGGCCAGGGGAACACTCCAACACCCAGACATCATTTTGCAGATAGCCAGGGGAACACTCCAACACCCAGACATCATTTACAGATAGCCAGGTGAACACTCCAACACTCAGACATCATTTACAGATAGCCAGGGGAACACTCCAACATCCAGACATCATTTACAGATAGCCACGGGAACACTGCAACACTCAGACATCATTTACAGATAGTCAGGGGAACACTCCAAAACCCAGACATAATTTACAGATAGCCAGGGGAACACTCCAACACTCAGACATCCTTTACAGATAGCCAGGGGAACACTCCAACACTCAGACATCATTTACAGATAGCCAGGGGAACACTCCAACACTCAGACATCATTTACAGATAGCCAGGGGAACACTCCAACACTCAGACATCATTTACAGATAGCCAGGGGAACACTCCAACACTCAGACATCCTTTACAGATAGCCAGGGGAACACTCCAACACTCAGACATCCTTTACAGATAGCCAGGGGAACACTCCAACACTCAGACATCCTTTACAGATAGCCAGGGGAACACTCCAACACTCAGACATCCTTTACAGATAGCCAGGGGAACACTCCAACACTCAGACATCCTTTACAGATAGCCAGGGGAACACTCCAACACTCAGACATCCTTTACAGATAGCCAGGAGAACACTCCAACACTCAGACATCCTTTACAGATAGCCAGGGGAACACTCCAACACTCAGACATAATTTTCTTTAGGAATGTAGTGAAGTAAAAGTTGTAAAAAATATAAATCGTAAATTACAGATACCCCAAAAACTCCTTAAGTAGTACTTGAAAGTATTTTTACTTAAGTACTTTACCACACTGAACGCTGTTATATTAATCATTCTCAATCGCTGTCTTCATCAGTAGTTGCTCTTAGTCAATAAGCCCGAAAATCAGTAGGGAAACAGCTTTCAACAGGTTCCAACTCCTCTCACAAGACTCCTTATGTCAGGGCCTAGTTCCCTAATGTCAAAGCCTAGACTCCTTATATCAGGGCCTAGTTCCCTAATGTCACAGCCTAGACTCCTTATGTCAGGGTCTAGTTCCCTAATGTCACAGCCAAGACTCCTTGCATCAGGGCCTAGTTCCCTAATGTCAAAGCCTAGACTCCTTATGTCAGGGCCTAGTTCCCTAATGTCACAGCCTAGACTCCTTGCATCAGGGCCTAGTTCCCTAATGTCACAGCCTAGACTCCTTATGTCAGGGCCTAGTTCCCTAATGTCACAGCCTAGACTCCTTGCATCAGGGCCTAGTTCCCTAATGTCAAAGCCTAGACTCCTTATGTCAGGGCCTAGTTCCCTAATGTCACAGCCTAGACTCCTTATGTCAGGGCCTAGTTCCCTAATGTCACAGCCTAGACTCCTTGCGTCAGGGCATAGTTCCCTAATGTCACAGCCTAGACTCCTTGCATCAGGGCCTAGTTCCCTAATGTCACAGCCTAGACTCCTTGCATCAGGGCCTAGTTCCCTAATGTCAAAGCCTAGACTCCTTATGTCAGGGCCTAGTTCCCTAATGTCACAGCCTAGACTCCTTGCATCAGGGCCTAGTTCCCTAATGTCACAGCCTAGACTCCTTATGTCAGGGCCTAGTTCCCTAATGTCACAGCCTAGACTCCTTGCATCAGGGCCTAGTTCCCTAATGTCAAAGCCTAGACTCCTTATGTCAGGGCCTAGTTCCCTAATGTCACAGCCTAGACTCCTTGCATCAGGGCCTAGTTCCCTAATGTCACAGCCTAGACTCCTTATGTCAGGGCCTAGTTCCCTAATGTCACAGCCTAGACTCCTTGCGTCAGGGCCTAGTTCCCTAATGTCACAGCCTAGACTCCTTATGTCAGGGCCTAGTTCCCTAATGTCACAGCCTAGACTCCTTGCGTCAGGGCCTAGTTCCCTAATGTCACAGACTAGACTCCTTATGTCAGGGCCTAGTTCCCTGATGTCACAGCCTAGACTCCTTATGTCAGGGCCTAGTTCCCTAATGTCACAGCCTAGACTCCTTGCGTCAGGGCCTAGTTCCCTAATGTCACAGCCTAGACTCCTTGCGTCAGGTCCTAGTTCCCTAATGTCACAGCCTAGACTCCTTGCGTCAGGGCCTAGTTCCCTAATGTCACAGCCTAGACTCCTTGCGTCAGGGCCTAGTTCCCTAATGTCACAGCCTAGACTCCTTGCGTCAGGGCCTAGTTCCCTAATGTCACAGCCTAGACTCCTTGCGTCAGGGCCTAGTTCCCTAATGTCACAGCCTAGACTCCTTATGTCAGGGCCTAGTTCCCTAATGTCACAGCCTAGACTCCTTATGTCAGGGCCTAGTTCCCTAATGTCACAGCCTAGACTCCTTGCGTCAGGGCCTAGTTCCCTAATGTCACAGCCTAGACTCCTTATGTCAGGGCCTAGTTCCCTAATGTCACAGCCTAGACTCCTTATGTCAGGTCCTAGTTCCCTAATGTCACAGCCTAGACTCCTTATGTCAGGGCCTAGTTCCCTAATGTCAAAGCCTAGACTCCTTATGTCAGGTCCTAGTTCCCTAATGTCACAGCCTAGACTCCTTGCGTCAGGGCCTAGTTCCCTAATGTCACAGCCTAGACTCCTTGCATCAGGGCCTAGTTCCCTAATGTCACAGCCAAGACTCCTTATGTCAGGGCCTAGTTCCCTAATGTCACAGCCTAGACTCCTTGCGTCAGGGCCTAGTTCCCTAATGTCACAGCCTAGACTCCTTGCGTCAGGGCCTAGTTCCCTAATGTCACAGCCAAGACTCCTTATGTCAGGGCCTAGTTCCCTAATGTCACAGCCTAGACTCCTTGCGTCAGGGCCTAGTTCCCTAATGTCACAGCCTAGACTCCTTATGTCAGGGCCTAGTTCCCTAATGTCACAGCCTAGATGTCAGGGCCTAGTTCCCTAATGTCACAGCCTAGACTCCTTATGTCAGGGCCTAGTTCCCTAATGTCACAGCCTAGACTCCTTATGTCAGGGCCTAGTTCCCTAATGTCACTTAGTCACTAGTTCCCTAATGTCACAGCCTAGACTCCTTATGTCAGGGCCTAGTTCCCTAATGTCACAGCCTAGACTCCTTATGTCAGGGCCTAGTTCCCTAATGTCACAGCCTAGACTCCTTATGTCAGGGCCTAGTTCCCTAATGTCACAGCCAAGACTCCTTGCGTCAGGGCCTAGTTCCCTAATGTCACAGCCTAGACTCCTTGCGTCAGGGCATAGTTCCCTAATGTCACAGCCAAGACTCCTTATGTCAGGGCCTAGTTCCCTAATGTCACAGCCAAGACTCCTTGCGTCAGGGCCTAGTTCCTAATGTCACAGCCTAGACTCCTTGCGTCAGGGCATAGTTCCCTAATGTCACAGCCTAGACTCCTTATGTCAGGGCCTAGTTCCCTAATGTCACAGCCAAGACTCCTTGCGTCAGGGCCTAGTTCCCTAATGTCACAGCCTAGACTCCTTGCGTCAGGGCATAGTTCCCTAATGTCACAGCCAAGACTCCTTATGTCAGGGCCTAGTTCCCTAATGTCACAGCCAAGACTCCTTGCGTCAGGGCATAGTTCCCTAATGTCACAGCCAAGACTCCTTATGTCAGGGCCTAGTTCCGTAATGTCACAGCCTAGACTCCTTATGTCAGGGCCTAGTTCCCTAATGTCACAGCCAAGACTCCTTGCGTCAGGGCCTAGTTCCCTAATGTCACAGCCTAGACTCCTTGTCAGGGCATAGTTCCCTAATGTCACAGCCAAGACTCCTTGCGTCAGGGCCTAGTTCCCTAATGTCACAGCCAAGACTCCTTGCGTCAGGGCCTAGTTCCCTAATGTCACAGCCTAGACTCCTTGCGTCAGGGCATAGTTCCCTAATGTCACAGCCAAGACTCCTTGCGTCAGGGCCTAGTTCCCTAATGTCACAGCCAAGACTCCTTGCGTCAGGGCCTAGTTCCCTAATGTCACAGCCTAGACTCCTTGCGTCAGGTCCTACTTCCCTAATGTCACAGCCTAGACTCCTTGCGTCAGGTCCTACTTCCCTAATGTCACAGCCTAGACTCCTTGCGTCAGGGCCTAGTTCCCTGATGTCACATCCTAGACTCCTTATGTCAGGGCCTAGTTCCCTAATGTCACAGCCTAGACTCCTTGCGTCAGGTCCTACTTCCCTAATGTCACAGCCTAGACTCCTTGGGTCAGGGCCTAGTTCCCTGATGTCACATCCTAGACTCCTTATGTCAGGGCCTAGTTCCCTAATGTCACAGCCTAGACTCCTTGCGTCAGGGCCTAGTTCCCCAATGTCACAGCCTAGACTCCTTGCGTCAGGTCCTAGTTCCCTAATGTCACAGCCTAGACTCCTTGCGTCAGGTCCTAGTTCCCTAATGTCACAGCCTAGACTCCTTGCGTCAGGGCATAGTTCCCTAATGTCACAGCCTAGACTCCTTGCGTCAGGGCATAGTTCCCTAATGTCACAGCCTAGACTCCTTGCGTCAGGTCCTAGTTCCCTAATGTCACAGCCTAGACTCCTTGCGTCAGGTCCTACTTCCCTAATGTCACAGCCTAGACTCCTTGCGTCAGGGCCTAGTTCCCTAATGTCACAGCCTAGACTCCTTGCGTCAGGGCCTAGTTCCCTAATGTCACAGCCTAGACTCCCTCAGGTCCTACTTCCCTAATGTCACAGCCTAGACTCCTTGCGTCAGGTCCTACTTCCCTAATGTCACAGCCTAGACTCCTTGCGTCAGGTCCTACTTCCCTAATGTCACAGCCTAGACTCCTTGCGTCAGGTCCTACTTCCCTAATGTCACAGCCTAGACTCCTTGCGTCAGGTCCTACTTCCCTAATGTCACAGCCTAGACTCCTTGCGTCAGGGCCTAGTTCCCTAATGTCACAGCCTAGACTCCTTGCGTCAGGGCCTAGTTCCCTAATGTCACAGCCTAGACTCCTTATGTCAGGTCCTACTTCCCTAATGTCACAGCCAAGACTCCTTATGTCAGGGCCTAGTTCCCTAATGTCACAGCCTAGACTCCTTGCGTCAGGGCCTAGTTCCCTAATGTCACAGCCTAGACTCCTTGCGTCAGGGCCTAGTTCCCTAATGTCACAGCCAAGACTCCTTATGTCAGGGCCTAGTTCCCTAATGTCACAGCCTAGACTCCTTGCGTCAGGGCCTAGTTCCCTAATGTCACAGCCTAGACTCCTTATGTCAGGGCCTAGTTCCCTAATGTCACAGCCTAGACTCCTTGCGTCAGGGCCTAGTTCCCTAATGTCACAGCCTAGACTCCTTATGTCAGGGCCTAGTTCCCTAATGTCACAGCCTAGACTCCTTATGTCAGGGCCTAGTTCCCTAATGTCACAGCCAAGACTCCTTATGTCAGGGCCTAGTTCCCTAATGTCACAGCCTAGACTCCTTATGTCAGGGCCTAGTTCCCTAATGTCACAGCCTAGACTCCTTATGTCAGGGCCTAGTTCCCTAATGTCACAGCCTAGACTCCTTATGTCAGGGCCTAGTTCCCTAATGTCACAGCCAAGACTCCTTGCGTCAGGGCCTAGTTCCCTAATGTCACAGCCTAGACTCCTTGCGTCAGGGCATAGTTCCCTAATGTCACAGCCAAGACTCCTTATGTCAGGGCCTAGTTCCCTAATGTCACAGCCAAGACTCCTTGCGTCAGGGCCTAGTTCCCTAATGTCACAGCCTAGACTCCTTGCGTCAGGGCATAGTTCCCTAATGTCACAGCCTAGACTCCTTATGTCAGGGCCTAGTTCCCTAATGTCACAGCCAAGACTCCTTGCGTCAGGGCCTAGTTCCCTAATGTCACAGCCTAGACTCCTTGCGTCAGGGCATAGTTCCCTAATGTCACAGCCAAGACTCCTTATGTCAGGGCCTAGTTCCCTAATGTCACAGCCAAGACTCCTTGCGTCAGGGCATAGTTCCCTAATGTCACAGCCAAGACTCCTTATGTCAGGGCCTAGTTCCCTAATGTCACAGCCTAGACTCCTTATGTCAGGGCCTAGTTCCCTAATGTCACAGCCAAGACTCCTTGCGTCAGGGCCTAGTTCCCTAATGTCACAGCCTAGACTCCTTGCGTCAGGGCATAGTTCCCTAATGTCACAGCCAAGACTCCTTGCGTCAGGGCCTAGTTCCCTAATGTCACAGCCAAGACTCCTTGCGTCAGGGCCTAGTTCCCTAATGTCACAGCCTAGACTCCTTGCGTCAGGGCATAGTTCCCTAATGTCACAGCCAAGACTCCTTGCGTCAGGGCCTAGTTCCCTAATGTCACAGCCAAGACTCCTTGCGTCAGGGCCTAGTTCCCTAATGTCACAGCCTAGACTCCTTGCGTCAGGTCCTACTTCCCTAATGTCACAGCCTAGACTCCTTGCGTCAGGTCCTACTTCCCTAATGTCACAGCCTAGACTCCTTCGTCAGGGCCAGGGCCTAGTTCCCTGATGTCACATCCTAGACTCCTTATGTCAGGGCCTAGTTCCCTAATGTCACAGCCTAGACTCCTTGCGTCAGGTCCTACTTCCCTAATGTCACAGCCTAGACTCCTTGGGTCAGGGCCTAGTTCCCTGATGTCACATCCTAGACTCCTTATGTCAGGGCCTAGTTCCCTAATGTCACAGCCTAGACTCCTTGCGTCAGGGCCTAGTTCCCCAATGTCACAGCCTAGACTCCTTGCGTCAGGTCCTAGTTCCCTAATGTCACAGCCTAGACTCCTTGCGTCAGGTCCTAGTTCCCTAATGTCACAGCCTAGACTCCTTGCGTCAGGGCATAGTTCCCTAATGTCACAGCCTAGACTCCTTGCGTCAGGGCATAGTTCCCTAATGTCACAGCCTAGACTCCTTGCGTCAGGTCCTACTTCCCTAATGTCACAGCCTAGACTCCTTGCGTCAGGTCCTACTTCCCTAATGTCACAGCCTAGACTCCTTGCGTCAGGGCCTAGTTCCCTAATGTCACAGCCTAGACTCCTTGCGTCAGGGCCTAGTTCCCTAATGTCACAGCCTAGACTCCTTGCGTCAGGTCCTACTTCCCTAATGTCACAGCCTAGACTCCTTGCGTCAGGTCCTACTTCCCTAATGTCACAGCCTAGACTCCTTGCGTCAGGTCCTACTTCCCTAATGTCACAGCCTAGACTCCTTGCGTCAGGTCCTACTTCCCTAATGTCACAGCCTAGACTCCTTGCGTCAGGTCCTACTTCCCTAATGTCACAGCCTAGACTCCTTATGTCAGGGCCTAGTTCCCTAATGTCACAGCCTAGACTCCTTGCGTCAGGGCCTAGTTCCCTAATGTCACAGCCTAGACTCCTTGTGTCAGGTCCTACTTCCCTAATGTCACAGCCTAGACTCCTTGCGTCAGGGCCTAGTTCCCTAATGTCACAGCCTAGAGTCAGGGCCTAGTTCCTAATGTCACAGCCTAGACTCCTTGCGTCAGGGGTTCCCTAATGTCACAGCCTAGACTCCTTGCGTCAGGGCCTACTTCCCTAATGTCACAGCCTAGACTCCTTGCGTCAGGGCCTAGTTCCCTAATGTCACAGCCTAAGACTCCTTGCGTCAGGTCCTACTTCCCTAATGTCACAGCCTAGACTCCTTGCGTCAGGGCCTAGTTCCCTAATGTCACAGCCTAGACTCCTTGCGTCAGGTCCTACTTCCCTAATGTCACATAGACTCCTTGCGTCAGGGCCTAGTTCCCTAATGTCACAGCCTAGACTCCTTGCGTCAGGGCCTAGTTCCCTAATGTCACAGCCTAGACTCCTTGCGTCAGGTCCTTCCCTAATGTCACAGCCTAGACTCCTTGCGTCAGGTCCTACTTCCCTAATGTCACAGCCTAGACTCCTTATGTCAGGTCCTAGTTCCCTAATGTCACAGCCTAGACTCCTTGCGTCAGGTCCTAGTTCCCTAATGTCACAGCCTAGACTCCTTGCGTCAGGTCCTAGTTCCCTAATGTCACAGCCTAGACTCCTTGCGTCAGGTCCTAGTTCCCTAATGTCACAGCCTAGACTCCTTGCGTCAGGTCCTAGTTCCCTAATGTCACAGCCTAGACTCCTTGCGTCAGGTCCTACTTCCCTAATGTCACAGCCTAGACTCCTTATGTCAGGGCCTAGTTCCCTAATGTCACAGCCTAGACTCCTTGCGTCAGGTCCTACTTCCCTAATGTCACAGCCTAGACTCCTTGCGTCAGGGCCTAGTTCCCTAATGTCACAGCCTAGACTCCTTATGTCAGGGCCTAGTTCCCTAATGTCACAGCCTAGACTCCTTGCGTCAGGTCCTACTTCCCTAATGTCACAGCCTAGACTCCTTGCGTCAGGTCCGTTCCCAGGTCCTCAGGTTCCCTAATGTCACAGCCTAGAGACTAGTTCCCTAATGTCACAGCCTAGACTCCGTCAGGGTCCTAGTTCCCTAATGTCACAGCCTAGACTCCTTGCGTCAGGTCCTAGTTCCCTAATGTCACAGCCTAGACTCCTTAATGTCACAGCCAGGTCCTAGTTCCCTAATGTCACAGCCTAGACTCCTTGCGTCAGGTCCTACTTCCCTAATGTCACAGCCTAGACTCCTTGCGTCAGGTCCTAGTTCCCTAATGTCACAGCCTAGACTCCTTGCGTCAGGTCCTAGTTCCCTAATGTCACAGCCTAGACTCCTTGCGTCAGGTCCTAGTTCCCTAATGTCACAGCCTAGACTCCTTGCGTCAGGTCCTAGTTCCCTAATGTCACAGCCTAGACTCCTTGCGTCAGGTCCTAGTTCCCTAATGTCACAGCCTAGACTCCCGTCAGGTCCTAGTTCCCTAATGTCACAGCCTAGACTCCTTCAGGTCCGTTCCCTAATGTCACAGGGCCTAGTTCCCTAATGTCACAGCCTAGACTAGACTCCTTATGTCAGGGCCTAGTTCCCTAATGTCACAGCCTAGACTCCTTGCGTCAGGGCCTAGTTCCCTAATGTCACAGCCTAGACTCCTTGCGTCAGGGCCTAGTTCCCTAATGTCACAGCCTAGACTCAGGGCCTAGTTCCCTAATGTCACAGCCTAGACTCCTTGCGTCAGGTCCTAGTTCCCTAATGTCACAGCCTAGACTCCTTGCGTCAGGGCCTAGTTCCCTAATGTCACAGCCTAGACTCCTTGCATCAGGGCCTAGTTCCCTAATGTCACAGCCTAGACTCCTTGCATCAGGGCCTAGTTCCCTAATGTCACAGCCTAGACTCCTTGCGTCAGGGCCTAGTTCCCTAATGTCACAGCCTAGACTCCTTGCGTCAGGTCCTACTTCCCTAATGTCACAGCCATCAACATTTGTTGTTATGCATGTCTATAATAGTTCATCTGTTTCTCTTTGTTGCATTTCCTTTTTCTGCTATACATTTATCTCATAGCTTTAATAGATCCAACCACAAACATATGAAACTATTCTTAACCTCTTCCTGTTAGATGCCTGTGGGACTGTACTGGCAAGGAAGAGAGGAGGCTGGGAAATTAGAACTGTTGTGTAATTGTCTCAGTATGGTAGTCATTTGTACTGGTAATGTCACGCGTGCTCCCTCTCCGACCTCTAGGTCACCAGGCTGCTCGTTATGACGCACACCCGTCACCATCGTTACGAGCACTTGCGGGTCAACAGACTCACCTGGACTCCATCACCTCCTTGATTACCTTCCCTGTATATGTCCCTCCCTTTGGTTCCTTCCCCAGGTGTTATTGTTTCTGTTTCCTGTCTGTGCGTTGTTCGCATTTCTTGTTCTGTTCATTTGTCTATTATATTATGCACTCCCCGAACTTGCTTCCCGACTCCCGGCGCACATGTTACAGGTAATCTGAGGAGTTAAGAGCACATGTTACAGGTAATCTGAGTTAAGAGCACATGTTACAGGTAATCTGAGGTGTTAAGAGCACATGTTACAGGTAATCTGAGGTGTTAAGAGCACATGTTACAGGTAATCTGAGGAGTTAAGAGCACATGTTACAGGTAATCTGAGGAGTTAAGAGCACATGTTACAGTTAATCTGAGTTAAGAGCACATGTTACAGGTAATCTGAGGTGTTAAGAGCACATGTTACAGGTAATCTGAGGTGTTAAGAGCACATGTTACAGGTAATCTGAGGTGTTAAGAGCACATGTTACAGGTAATCTGAGGAGTTAAGAGCACATGTTACAGGTAATCTGAGGAGTTAAGAGCACATGTTACAGGTAATCTGAGGAGTTAAGAGCACATGTTACAGGTAATCTGAGGAGTTAAGAGCACATGTTACAGGTAATCTGAGGAGTTAAGAGCACATGTTACAGGTAATCTGAGGAGTTAAAAGCACATGTTACAGGTAATCTGAGGAGTTAAAATCACATGTTACAGGTGATCTGAGGAGTTAAGAGCACATGTTACAGGTAATCTGAGGAGTTAAGAGCACATGTTACAGGTAATCTGAGGAGTTAAGAGCACATGTTACAGGTAATCTGAGGAGTTAAGAGCACATGTTACAGGTAATCTGAGGAGTTAAGAGCACATGTTACAGGTAATCTGAGGAGTTAAGAGCACATGTTACAGGTGATCTGAGGAGTTAAGAGCACATGTTACAGGTAATCTGAGGAGTTAAGAGCACATGTTACAGGTAATCTGAGGAGTTAAGAGCACATGTTACAGGTAATCTGAGGAGTTAAGAGCACATGTTACAGGTAATCTGAGGAGTTAAAAGCACATGTTACAGGTAATCTGAGGAGTTAAGAGCACATGTTACAGGTAATCTGAGGAGTTAAGAGCACATGTTACAGGTAATCTGAGGAGTTAAGAGCACATGTTACAGGTGATCTGAGGAGTTAAGAGCACATGTTACAGGTAATCTGAGGAGTTAAGAGCACATGTTACAGGTAATCTGAGGAGTTAAGAGCACATGTTACAGGTAATCTGAGGAGTTAAAAGCACATGTTACAGGTAATCTGAGGAGTTAAGAGCACATGTTACAGGTAATCTGAGGAGTTAAGAGCACATGTTACAGGTAATCTGAGGAGTTAAGAGCACATGTTACAGATAATCTGAGGAGTTAAGAGCACATGTTACAGGTAATCTGAGTAGTTAAGAGCACATGTTACAGGTAATCTGAGGAGTTAAGAGCACATGCTACAGGTAATCTGAGGAGTTGCACGCCCAATTTTTCAGTTTTTGATTTGTTAAAAAAGTTTGAAATATCCAATAAATGTCATTCCACTTCATGATTGTGTCCCACTTGTTGTTGATTCTTCACAAAAAAATACAGTTTTATATCTCTATGTTTGAATCCTGAAATGTGGCAAAAGGTCGCAAAGTTCA
>NC_068447.1:12270828-12283328 GCF_023373465.1 Oncorhynchus keta
GCAGCCCTGCGAGGGTTAACACGGTTAAATGTCTTACTCATGTTGGCCACGGAGAAGGAGAGCCCACAGTACTTGGTAGCGGGCTGTGTCAGTGGCACTGTGTTATCCTCAAAGCTGGCGAAGAAGGTGTTTAGCATGTCCACTCCGAGAACCTCTTTTCCACTGGCGGTGTTTAGGATCAGATTCTGGAATCAGTTCAATGGCTCTGGGGGGTATGAACAAAGGATCCGATTCGGGAAAGTCGTATTCCTGGTCGTAATGCTGGTAATGCTGGTAATGCCGGCAATGCCGGTAATGCTGCTAATGCTGGTAAAGCTGGTAATGCTGGTAATGTTGGTAATGGTGGTAATGCTGATAATGCTGGTAATGCTGGTAATACCTGTAATGTCGATAATGCTGGTAATGCAGGTAATGCTGAAAATGCGGGTACTGCTGGTAATGCCTGTAACGCTGGCAATGCTGGTAATGCTGGTAATGCTGGTAATGCTGGTAATGCTGGCAATGCTGGTAATGCTGGTAATGCTGGTAATGCTGGTAATGCTGCTAATGCTGGTAATGCTGATAATGCTGGTAATGCTGGTAATGCTGGTAATTCTGGTAATGCCTGTAATGCTGGTAATGCTGGTAATGCTGGTAATGCTGATAATGCCTGTAATGCTGGTAATGCTGGTAATGCCGGTAATGCCTGGTAATGCTGGTAATGCCTGTAATGCTGGTAATGCTGGTAATGCTGGTAATGCCGGTAATGCTGGTAATGCCTGTAATGCTGGTAATGCCTGTAATGCTGGTAATGCTGATAATGCTGGTAATGCTGGTGAGTTACTTCCGCTTTGATATCCAAAAGTTGTAATAACATGTAATAACACCAACACTTTCCTGGGCTAATAATGTAAGAAATAACACAGAAAAAATAAATACTGCAAAGTTTCCTGAGAGATAGAAGCACGGCAGTCCCATCCATCGGCGCCATCTTCTAAGGAGGTTGTCTATTATTATTATTGTTGTCTATTCATGTAAAAGAGGTGAAACTGAAGAGTTGTCCTTCCTCCATTTACAGCTTCAAGTGGGGTAAAGTAGGTGAACGCAGGAGACAGAAGTACAAATGAAAAGATCAATACATTTTTCTTGTTTCGTTTAAAATATTCTTAGACTTGTTCTATGAACTAGCATACTGTGAATCTCTCATGGTCTGTAACAGTTCACCCGGGGTATAAACAGTGTTTGAAACAATGTTCTCAAAACCAGATCTCTATAATAACCTACTTTACTGGAGTAAACTGTAGGTATGGCTTAAACTGCCCAACTAGAGTTGTATGACTCAAATTGTGTGTGTGTGTGTGTGTGTGTGTGTGTGTGTGTGTGTGTGTGTGTGTGTGTGTGTGTGTGTGTGTGTGTGTTTTTTCCAGGGTTTGGCCTCTTTAGTAACAAGGCTTTATAAAGAACTATTATTCTTCAGAGATTATTTTCCTGTCTAATGTGGACACTAAAACTGGCGCCAGACTTTTTAAAATAATAATAATATCCCTAAGCGCCCAACGTGTCCAGTTAGCTTCTCCTTCGTGGAGCAGAGAGAACAGGGGCAGGTAACACGATCAGCTATGCAAACACTGGACACCAAGGCCCGGGCCGAGCCAGAGAGCGTGGGCCTGCTATAGAGCCAGTAGGTCTAGACTCCAGATGTGTGCTGCTGGCCCCTTGCGCTCCTCTGGAAATATCACCAGGACATGTCATCAACTCACTGCTAAATTACAAGGGGAAGGATCCCGCAGGATAGGGAGCGCAGTGGCCACAAAAAAAACCCGGGCCCCCAACACGCTGGCTGTCGACAGTCAGACGCCGGCTCCTCCACAGAGCAGAGAGCAGGGAGCAGCTCTTGACTTCAATTGCGGCGCGAGGGAGGGAGGGAGGGAGAGAGGAGGGTTGGGAGGAAGAGAGAGGGTGGGATGGAGGGAGGGTAGGAGGGGGAGAGAAAGAGAGGAGGGGGGGAGAAAGAGAGGGTGAGATGGAAGGAGGGTAGGAGGAGGGGGAGAGAAAGATAGGAGGGGGGGGGGAGAAAGAGAGAGGGTGGGATGGATGGAGGGAGGGAGAGAGGAGGGGGAAGAGAAAAAGGAGAGAGGGGGAGGGAGAGGGATGCTGCATTGAATTAACTGGCCTGGTGTGAGCTGTTAAAATTCCTACATTTCAAGTTTTCATCCCTTTTTTTTTCCTCAAATAATTTCTGGTCTCTTCTTGTTTTCTCTACACGTTTCCTTTCTGATGTCTTCCCCACTGTCACAGGAGTGTGCCTACGTGTCACGTAAGTAAGAAGGAGAGGGGCAGGGAGAAAGAAAGATGTGCCTGTGGTCATGCTCGCTTTACGAGTGATTTCCAAACCTTTAAACCCTAATAACTCTCCAGTGACTCGTACATGTTCCCTGGTGGGCTGTTGAACTGTGTTTCTGTGATCTCAATACAGCTGTCGGCTGTTGGCGTGCACACGTCTGTTGGCGTGTACACGTCTGTTGGTGTGTACACGTCTGTTGGTGTGTACACGTCTGTTGGTGTGTACACGTCTGTTGGTGTGTACACGTCTGTTGGTGTGTACACGTCTGTTGGTGTGTACACGTCTGTTGGTGTGTACACGTCTGTTGGCGTGTACACGTCTGTTGGTGTGTACACGTCTGTTGGTGTGCACACGTCTGTTGGTGTGCACACGTCTGTTGGCGTGCACACGTCTGTTGGCGTGCACACGTCTGTTGGTGTGCACACGTCTGTTGGTGTGTACACGTCTGTTGGTGTGTACACGTCTGTTGGCGTGCACACGTCTGTTGGTGTGCACACGTCTGTTGGTGTGCACACGTCTGTGTGATGGGTACAGTGGATCATCAATGGAGTGTGGGGGGGGGGGGTCCTTTGGAAAGGTTTGCTCTCTCAGATTGAGCAACACACTATAGCACTATATCACTTTCAGCTGTGGCACCATTATAACCTGGGGTCTTTCATAACACCAGGGTCCATAGCACTCATTGGCAGATATCTGCGTGTCAGCTGGGTCCATCTTTCTGAGACCAGATCCATTGTTTGGTGTGTTTAGAAAAGAGTGGGACAGTGTTCTGGGGATGTTGTCTTTCTGTCTGTTTGTTTGTTGAGGCATTGCGTTGCTTTGGAAATGTCTGCCTCTGAGAGAAGCCTGAGGAGAGAACATTGATGCCCCAAGCATTCTGCTTAGAAAGCTGAGGAATCCACTTAAACCCTCCCTCCCCCTCTCTCTGTCTCTGTCTCTGTCTCTCTCTCTCCCTCCCTCCCTCCATCCCTCCCTCCACTCCTCCCCCCCCCCTCTCTGTGTCTCTCTCTGTCTCTCTCTCTCCCTCCCTCCCTCCTCCTCCTCCTCTCCCTCCCTCCCTCCCCCTCCCTCCCTCCCTCCCTCCCTCCCTCCCTCCCTCCCTCCCTCCCCCTCCCTCCCTCCCTCCACTCCTCCCCTCTCAATCCACTCCTCCCTCCCTCCCTCCACTCCTCCCTCCCTCCCTCCACTCCTCCCTCCCACCCTCCCTCCCTCCCTCCCTCCCTCCCTCCCTCCACTCCTTCCACCCTCCCTCCACTCCTCCCTTCCTCCCTCCACTTCTCCCTCCCTCCCTCCACTCCTCCCTTCCTCCCTCCACTCCTCCCTCCCTCCCTCCACTCCTCCCTCCACTCCTCCCTCCCTCCCTCCACTCCCTCCACTCCTCCCTCCCTCCCTCCACTCCTCCCTCCACTCCTCCCTCCCTCCCTCCACTCCTCCCTCCCTCCCTCCCTCCACTCCTCCCTCCACTCCTCCCTCCCTACCTCCCTCCCTCCACTCCTCCCTCCCTCCCTCCCTCCCCTCCTCCCTCCACTCCTCCCTCCCTCCCTCCACTCCTCCCTCCCTCCACTCCTCCCTCCCTCCCTCCACTCCTTCCAGCCTCCCTCCACTCCTCCCTCCCTTCCAGTCCGAGTCTCTGCGTTTCTGATGAGTGTTGCTTTTTTGCATTCCTCCCACTCTTTTCTAAACACAGACAGACAGACAGACAGACAGACAGACAGACAGACAGACAGACAGACCCACCACCACCACCACCACTCACTTTGAGGATAATGAGCTCCCTCTCTTATCTGCCATTCTCTTGTAGGAGTGAGTGAGATTCGATTCCCCAACAAGGGCTTTGGTGGAGGTAGAAGGTTAGCAGTTAGGGTCTGTCCATCCTTGGAGGCTTGGCTGGCTGGGCTGGGTAACTAGCAGACTGGCTGACGTCTGTGTCTGACCTCATCCCTGGCCTTGTGACCCTGCCCAGCGTGACCCTGTCAGAGAATGTGTTCAACACATTTGCCCTGTTTCTGACTCCTTATGATAGAGTATTGATAGGGTAGATAGAGTATTGATAGGGTAGATAGAGTATTGATAGGGTAGATAGAGTATTGATAGGGTAGATAGAGTATTGATAGGGTAGATAGAGTATTGATAGAGTAGATAGAGTATTGATAGGGTAGATAGAGTATTGATAGGGTAGATAGAGTATTGATAGGGTAGATAGAGTATTGATAGGGTAGATAGAGTATTGATAGGGTAGATAGAGTATTGATAGGGTAGATAGAGTATTGATAGGGTAGATAGAGTATTATTGATAGAGTATTGATAGGGTAGATAGAGTATTGATAGGGTAGATAGAGTATTGATAGAGTATTGATAGAGTAGATAGAGTATTGATAGGGTAGATAGAGTATTGATAGAGTAGGTAGAGTATTGATAGAGTAGATAGAGTATTGATAGGGTAGATAGAGTATTGATAGAGTAGATAGAGTATTGATAGGGTAGATAGAGTATTGATAGGGTAGATAGAGTATTGATAGGGTAGATAGAGTATTGATAGAGTAGATAGAGTATTGATAGAGTATTGATAGAGTAGATAGAGTATTGATAGGGTAGATAGAGTATTGATAGAGTAGGTAGAGTATTGATAGAGTAGATAGAGTATTGATAGGGTAGATAGAGTATTGATAGAGTAGATAGAGTATTGATAGGGTAGATAGAGTATTGATAGGGTAGATAGAGTATTGATAGGGTAGATAGAGTATTGATAGGGTAGATAGAGTATTGATAGGGTAGATAGAGTATTGATAGGGTAGATAGAGTATTGATAGGGTAGATAGAGTATTGATAGGGTAGATAGAGTATTGATAGGGTAGATAGAGTATTGATAGAGTAGATAGAGTATTGATAGAGTATTGATAGAGTAGATAGAGTATTGATAGGGTAGATAGAGTATTGATAGAGTAGGTAGAGTATTGATAGAGTAGATAGAGTATTGATAGGGTAGATAGAGTATTGATAGAGTAGATAGAGTATTGATAGGGTAGATAGAGTATTGATAGAGTAGATAGAGTATTGATAGAGTAGATAGGGTAGATAGAGTATTGATATTTTATTTATTTATTTTATTTCACCTTTATTTAACCAGGTAGGCAAGTTGAGAACAAGTTCTCATTTACAATTGCGACCTGGCCAAGATAAAGCAAAGCAGTTTGACACATACAACAACACAGAGTTACACATGGAGTAAAACAAACATATAGTCAATAATACAGTATAAACAAGTCTATATACAATGTGAGCAAATTAGGTGAGAAGGGAGGTAAAGGCAAAAAAGGCCATGGTGGCAAAGTAAATACAATATAGCAAGTAAAACACTGGAATGGTAGTTTTGCAATGGAAGAATGTGCAAAGTAGAAATAAAAATAATGTGGTGCAAAGGAGCAAAATAAATAAATAAATTAAATACAGTTGGGAAAGAGGTAGTTGTTTGGGCTAAATTATAGGTGGGCTATGTACAGGTGCAGTAATCTGTAAGATGCTCTGACAGTTGGTGCTTAAAGCTAGTGAGGGAGATAAGTGTTTCCAGTTTCAGAGATTTTTGTAGTTCGTTCCAGTCATTGGCAGCAGAGAACTGGAAGGAGAGGCGGCCAAAGAAAGAATTGGTTTTGGGGGTGACTAGAGAGATATACCTGCTGGAGCGTGTGCTACAGGTGGGGGATGCTATGGTGACCAGCGAGCTGAGATAAGGGGGGACTTTACCTATCAGGCTCTTGTAGATGACATGGAGCCAGTGGGTTTGGCGACGAGTATGAAGCGAGGGCCAGCCAACGAGAGCGTACAGGTCGCAATGGTGGGTAGTATATGGGGCTTTGGTGACAAAACGGATTGCACTGTGATAGACTGCATCCAATTTGTTGAGTAGGGTATTGAAGGCTATTTTGTAAATGACATCGCCAAAGTCGAGGATTGGTAGGATGGTCAGTTTTACAAGGGTATGTTTGGCAGCATGAGTGAAGGATGCTTTGTTGCGAAATAGGAAGCCAATTCTAGATTTAACTTTGGATTGGAGATGTTTGATATGGGTCTGGAAGGAGAGTTTACAGTCTAACCAGACACCCAAGTATTTGTAGTTGTCCACGTATTCTAAGTCAGAGCCATCCAGAGTAGTGATGTTGGACAGGCGGGTAGGTGCAGGTAGCAATCGGTTGAAGAGCATGCATTTAGTTTTACTTGTATTTAAGAGCAATTGGAGGCCACGGAAGGAGAGTTGTATGGCATTGAAGCTTGCCTGGAGGGTTGTTAACACAGTGTCCAAAGAAGGGCCGGAAGTATACAGAATGGTGTCGTCTGCGTAGAGGTGGATCAGGGACTCACCAGCAGCAAGAGCGACCTCATTGATGTATACAGAGAAGAGAGAGACTGCCAGAGGTCCGGACAGCAGACCCTCCAATTTGACACACTGAACTCTATCAGAGAAGTAGTTGGTGAACCAGGCGAGGCAATCATTTGAGAAACCAAGGCTGTCGAGTCTGCCGATGAGGATGTGGTGGTTGACAGAGTCGAAAGCCTTGGCCAGATCAATGAATACGGCTGCACAGTAATGTTTCTTATCGATGGCGGTTAAGATATCGTTTAGGACCTTAAGCGTGGCTGAGGTGCACCCATGACCAGCTCTGAAACCAGATTGCATAGCAGAGAAGGTATGGTGAGATTCGAAATGGTCGGTAATCTGTTTGTTGACTTGGCGTTCGAAGACCTTAGAAAGGCATGGTAGGATAGATATAGGTCTGTAGCAGTTTGGGTCAAGAGTGTCCCCCCCCTTTGAAGAGGGGGATGACCGCAGCTGCTTTCCAATCTTTGGGAATCTCAGACGACACGAAAGAGAGGTTGAACAGGCTAGTAATAGGGGTGGCAACAATTTCGGCAGATAATTTTAGAAAGAAAGGGTCCAGATTGTCTAGCCCGGCTGATTTGTAGGGGTCCAGATTTTTCAGCTCTTTCAGAACATCAGCTGAATGGATTTGGGAGAAGGAGAAATGGGGAAGGCTTGGGCGAGTTGTTGTTGGGGGTGCAGTGCTGTTGACCGGGGTAGGAGTAGCCAGGTGGAAAGCATGGCCAGCCGTAGAAAAATGCTTATTGAAATTCTCAATTATGGTGGATTTATCAGTGGTGACAGTGTTTCCTATCTTCAGTGCAGTGGGCAGCTGGGAGGAGGTGTTCTTATTCTCCATGGACTTTACAGTGTCCCAGAACTTTTTTGAGTTAGTGTTGCAGGAAGCAAATTTCTGCTTGAAAAAGCTAGCCTTGGCTTTTCTAACTGCATGTGTATAACGGTTTCTAGCTTCCCTGAACAGCTGCATATCACGGGGGCTGTTCGATGCTAATGCAGAACGCCATAGGATGTTTTTGTGTTGGTTAAGGGCAGTCAGGTCTGGGGAGAACCAAGGGCTATATCTGTTCCTGGTTCTAAATTTCTTGAATGGGGCATGTTTATTTAAGATGGTTAGGAAGGCATTTAAAAAAAATATCTAGGCATCCTCTACTGACGGGATGAGATCAATATCCTTCCAGGATACCCCGGCCAGGTCGATTAGAAAGGCCTGCTCGCTGAAGTGTTTCAGGGAGCATTTGACAGTGATGAGGGGTGGTCGTTTGACCGCTGACCCATTACGGATGCAGGCAATGAGGCAGTGATCGCTGAGATCTTGGTTGAAGACAGCAGAGGTGTATTTAGAGGGGAAGTTGGTTAGGATGATATCTATGAGGGTGCCCGTGTTTAAGGCTTTGGGGGGGTACCTGGTAGGTTCATTGATAATTTGAGTGAGATTGAGGGCATCAAGTTTAGATTGTAGGATGGCTGGGATGTTAAGCATGTTCCAGTTTAGGTCGCCTAGCAGCACGAGCTCTGAAGATAGATGGGGGGGCAATCAGTTCACATATGGTGTCCAGAGCACAGCTGGGGGCAGAGGGTGGTCTATAGCAGGCGGCAACGGTGAGAGACTTGTTTTTAGAGAGGTGGATTTTTAAAAGTAGAAGTTCAAATTGTTTGGGTACAGACCTGGATAGTAGGACAGAACTCTGCAGGCTATCTTTGCAGTAGATTGCAACACCGCCCCTTTGGCAGTTCTATCTTGTCTGAAAATGTTGTAATTTGGAATTAAAATGTCAGAATTTTTGGTGGTCTTCCTAAGCCAGGATTCAGACACAGCTAGAACATCCGGGTTGGCAGAGTGTGCTAAAGCAGTGAATAGAACAAACTTAGGGAGGAGGCTTCTAATGTTAACATGCATGAAACCAAGGCTATTACGGTTACAGAAGTCATCAAAAGAGAGCGCCTGGGGAATAGGAGTGGAGCTAGGCACTGCAGGGCCTGGATTCACCTCTACATCGCCAGAGGAACATAGGAGGAGAAGAATAAGGGTACGGCTAAAAACAATAAGAATTGGTCGTCTAGAACGTCTGGAACAGAGAGTAAAAGGAGGTTTCTGGGGGCGATAAAATAGCATCAAGGTATAATGTACAGACAAAGGTATGGTAGGATGTGAATACAGTGGAGGTAAACCTAGGCATTGAGTGATGAAGAGAGAGATATTGTCTCTAGAAACATCATTGAAACCAGGAGATGTCATTGCATGTGTGGGTGGTGGAACTAATAAATTGGATAAGGTATAGTGAGCAGGACTAGAGGCGCTACAGTGAAATAAGCCAATAAACACTAACCAGAACAGCAATGGACAAGACATATTGACATTAAGGAGAGGCATCCTTAGTCGAGTGATCAAAAGAGTCCAGTGAGTGGAGTGGTTGGTTTGGGGGTCACGGCGATTTAGACAGCTAGACAGGACATCGGTAGCAAGCTAGCATAGGATGGAGGTCTGTTGTTAGCCACCTCTTGCGTTCCGTCAGTAGATTATAGAGTAGATAGAGTATTGATAGGGTAGATAGAGTATTGATAGAGTAGATAGGGTAGATAGAGTATTGATAGAGTAGATAGAGTATTGATAGAGTAGATAGAGTATTGATAGGATAAATAGAGTATTGATAGAGTAGATAGGGTAGATAGAGTATTGATAGAGTATTGATAGGGTAGATAGAGTATTGATAGAGTAGATAGGGTAGATAGAGTATTGATAGAGTAGATAGAGTATTGATAGAGTAGATAGAGTATTGATAGGATAAATAGAGTATTGATAGAGTAGATAGGGTAGACGGCCAGACTGACTCAGATCTGGGACACCAGGGGAGTACAATTAACTACCAGGTGTGTCGGCCAGACTGACTCAGACCTGGGACACCAGGGGAGTACAATTAACTACCAGGTGTGTCGGCCAGACTGACTCAGACCTGGGACACCAGGGGAGTGCAATTAACCACCAGGTGTGTCGGCCAGACTGACTCAGACCTGGGACACCAGGGGAGTACAATTAACTACCAGGTGTGTCGGCCAGACTGACTCAGACCTGGGACACCAGGGGAGTACAATTAACTACCAGGTGTGTAGGGCCCTCCAGGACAAACAACCGTACTCTAGAATATAGTTCTGATTCGTTGATATTAGAGCAACACTTCCTTTTCATTCTACTGAGCTTCATTAACTTATTTTGTCCTTCAGACAGACAAATTACCCCTTGTTTTGCGGTGTGTGTGTGTGTGTGTGCGCGTGTGTGTGTGTGTGTGTGTGTGTGTGTGTGTGTGTGTGTGTGTGTGTGTGTGTGTGTGTGTGTGTGTGTGTGTGTGTGTGTGTGTGTGTGTGTGTGTGTGTGTGTGTGTGTGTGTGTGTGTGCGTGCGTGCGTGCGTGCGTGCGTGCGTGCGTGCGTGCGTGCGTGCGTGCGTGCGTGTGCGTGCGTGTGTGTGTGTGCAGATGGGGAATGTGTTCAGGTGAGTGGTTGTTGTGTCTACTTGTGGGTTACTGCTGGCTCTGAGTACTAAGTACATCCAGCTGTTTGCAGTGTTGTCTCCTCCCCTACACAATGTGACCAGTGTCTGTCTCCTGGATATCTAAACACTTAGCAGCATGAATGACTGTCTTCTATCCCTCTCCTCATCTCTACTATCGCTGTCTTCTATCCCTCTCCCCATCTCTCCTATCTCTGTCTTCTATCCCTCTCCCCATCTCTCCTATCTCTGTCTTCTATCCCTCTCCTCATCTCTACTATCGCTGTCTTCTATCCCTCTCCCCATCTCTCCTATCTCTGTCTTCTATCCCTCTCCCCATCTCTCCTATCTCTCTCCCCATCTCTCCTATCTCTGTCTTCTATCCCTCTCCCCATCTCTCCTATCTCTGTCTTCTATCCCTCTCCCCATCTCTCCTATCTCTGTCTTCTATCCCTCTCCCCATCTCTCCTATCTCTGTCTTCTATCCCTCTCCCCATCTCTCCTATCTCTGTCTTCTATCCCTCTCCTCATCTCTACTATCTCTGTCTTCTATCCCTCTCCCCATCTCTCCTATCTCTGTCTTCTATCCCTCTCCCCATCTCTACTATCTCTGTCTTCTATCCCTCTCCCCATCTCTCCTATCTCTGTCTTCTATCCCTCTCCTCATCTCTACTATCTCTGTCTTCTATCCCTCTCCCCATCTCTCCTATCTCTGTCTTCTATCCCTCTCCCCATCTCTCCTATCTCTGTCTTCTATCCCTCTCCCCATCTCTCCTATCGCTGTCTTCTATCCCTCTCCTCATCTCTCCTATCTCTGTATTCTATCCCTCTCCCCATCTCTCCTATCTCTGTCTTCTATCCCTCTCCCCATCTCTACTATCTCTGTCTTCTATCCCTCTCCCCATCTCTCCTATCTCTGTCTTCCATCCCTCTCCCCATCTCTCCTATCTCTGTCATCCATCCCTCTCCCCATCTCTCCTATCTCTGTCTTCCATCCCTCTCCCCATCTCTCCTATCTCTGTCTTCTATCCCTCTCCCCCAATCTCTCCGATCTTTGCAGATTTCTGCCCTCACACTTGGGGGCATTTCAATTGTTTACAGCTGTGAGAGATTAGGAGCTCATAACACACAGACATCATTATCTTACTTAATGAGTTAAATCAAGAGAGAAAATGTCCCCATTACTACACTGTAATAATTGTTCTGGAAACCTTGAGCAGATATGGTATCATGCTTTTTACTCTGATGTAGCAACAGGAAGCCAAGAGAAACATAATTTTAAGTTGAATAATTACAGCTATTAACTGTCATATGTGAAATATTCATCCAATACAGTTGGAATATGGTGAATTGATCAACTCTACACATCATTAAAAGAAAGGCTTTGCTTATGGACTGCTGGTCTAAAAAACATACAGGTATTGTTCGACATACTAGGCTTCTCAAAGACATTGAAAGTGAATGAATCCTACTTGTTCTGCAACATGATATTGCCCAGTAGTTAGTCTTGCTGTGAAGCTAGTTACCAGTAATCTATCCCGGAAATAAACAGTAATTGTTGTTGTTAACGGTCCCCCTCTGGGTGTCCGCCTCCTTCGGTATGGATGCAGCTCTGTCTCTGTCTCTGTCTCTGTCTCTGTCTCTGTCTCTGTCTCTGTCTCTGTCTCTGTCTCTGTCTCTGTCTCTCTCTCTTTGTCTCCCTCTCTCTCTCTCTCTCTCTCTCTCTCTCTCTCTCTCTCTCTCTCTCTCTCTCTCTCTCTCTCTCTCTCTCTCTCTCTCTCTCTCTCTCTCTCTCTCTCTCTCTCTCTCTCTCTCTCTCTCTCTCTCTCTCTCTCTCTCTCTCTCTCTCTCTCTCTCTCTCTCTCTCTCTCTCTCTCTCTCTCTCTCTCTCTCTCTCTCTCTCTCTCTCTCTCTGTCTCTCTCTCTCTCTCTCTGTCTCTCTGTCTCTCTCTCTCTCTCTCTCTCTCTGTCTCTCTCTCTCTCTGTCTCTCTCTCTCTCTCTCTCTCTCTCTCTCTCTCTCTCTCTCTGTCTCTCTCTCTCTCTGTCTCTCTCTCTCTCTCTCTCTCTCTCTCTCTCTCTCTCTCTCTCTGTCTCTCTCTCTCTCTGCCTCTCTCTCTCTCTCTCTCTCTGCTTCTCTCTCTCTCTGTCTCTCTCTCTCTCTCTCTCTGTCTCTCTCTCTCTCTCTCTCTCTCTCCCTCTCTCTCTCTCTCTCTCTCTCTCTCTCTCTCTCTCTCTCTCTCTCTGTCATTCTGTCTCTCTGTCTTTCTGTCTCTCTCTGTGTGTCTCTCTCTGTCTCTCTCTCTGTCTATCTCTCTGTC